>NW_023192335.1:0-858 GCF_002007445.2 Ailuropoda melanoleuca
CCTTGGAATTAACTTAACCAGAGACGTAAAGGACCTATATTCTAGAAACTATAAATCACTCTTAAAAGACACTGAGGAAGACATAAAAAGATGGAAAAATATTCCATGCTCCTGGATCGGTGGATTTAACATAGTTAAAATGTCCATGCTACCCAGAGCAATCTACCCTTTCAATGCTATCCCGATCAAAATACCGAGGACATTTTTCAAAGAACTGGAACAAATAGTCCTTAAATTTGTATGGAAACAGAAAAGGTCCCNGCCCCGAATTTCCAAGGAACTGCTGAAAAGGAAAAACAAAGCGGGGGGCATCACGTTGCCGTATTTCGAGCTGTACTACAAAGCTGTGATCACAAAGACAGCATGGTACTGGCACAAAAACAGACACATAGGCCAATGGAACAGAATAGAGAACCCAGAAATGGACCCTCGGCTCTTTGGGCAACTAATCTTTGATAAAGCAGGAAAAAACTTCCGGTGGAAAAAAGACAGTCTCTTCAATAAATGGTGCTGGGAAAATTGGACAGCTACATGCAAAAGAATGAAACTTGACCACTCTCTCACACCATACACAAAAATAAACTCCAAATGGATGAAAGACCTCAATGTGAGACAGGAATCCATCAAAATTCTAGAGGAGAACATAGGCAACAACTTCTATGACATCGGCCAGAGCAANGCAGAGCAACCTTTTTCGTGACACATCTCCAAAGGCAAGAGAAAGAAAAGATAAGATGAACTTATGGGACTTCATCAGGATAAAAAGCTTCTGCACAGCCAAGGAAAGAGTCAAAAAAACTAAGAAGCAGCCCACGGAATGGGAGAATATATTTGCAAAGGACACTACAGATAAAGGAC
>NW_023192336.1:0-1144 GCF_002007445.2 Ailuropoda melanoleuca
TATTCTGTTTAGCAAGACAGGGTATTTACAAATTCGACAAGATAATTGACTCATGAGGCACTAGGGACTCCGTCCCGATGAATGACACAGTCAAGAAGAGATTGGATTCCGAAGGGGGGACTGCTGTACTTCCATGGCAGAAACGGTTTTATGTAGAGCGTGATTCTCAACGTTGGCCACAGAGTAGCCCCAGCCTGGACCTTACCCCCAAAGATTCTGATTAAATTGGTCTAACTGGGCCTCAAAGGTCTGGGTTCTTGTAGCCATTATGAGGACCATTTATGCAGAAGGTATACGTGTATGAATCTTGAAGGATAGGTAGAGTTATATAGAAAAAAAATGGTTCTAGGTATTATAGATGAGCAGAGGAGGGTGTGAAGATTTATATAAATAAGTGGAGATGGGAAATATTCATCAAAAATATAGACTCTTGGGATTTTAGAGCTGAGAAGAGCACACAGACGATTAAATCACTGTGCTCACATCTCTCCTAATTGTTCCCTCTGGATGACACTAGCTTACAGGAACTCCTACCTATGGTATCTTATTTGACATTCACATTGACTCTGTGGGCTAGGAAAACATGATTAACTCCATATTAGAGTTGAGGAAAGCCCTATGGCTAATTTGGACTATGCAGAGACCTGATAGGAATGAGAAAATAAGTAGAATGATAATTAGGCGGATTTCACTTTCTATGAGAGCAAGCTGTATTATCTGGACCACATTCCTACTGAAGATGACTTAAAATGATAGAATATGAAAAACTTCCTTAAAAGTTATTGAAAATATAATTTCTTAAAAGGTCTAGAAAAGATAGCTCAAAATTTGGAAGTCAAGAAACAAGAGGCTGTGGTGGGCTGTAGTTCACTCTGGCTCTAGAGGCATTTGCCGACTCTGGCTGGAAACAGCTGAGAAACTGAGCTGAAACTCAGCTGCCTTGAAAGCACAGAGTGACCAGAGTATGGCTGGCTCCCTCTCTTACTCCCTTATAGGTGGGAAGGGNAGAATATGAAAAACTTCCTTAAAAGTTATTGAAAATATAATTTCTTAAAAGGTCTAGAAAAGATAGCTCAAAATTTGGAAGTCAAGAAACAAGAGGCTGTGGTGGGCTGTAGTTCACTCTGGCTCTAGAGGCATTTGC
>NW_023192337.1:0-603 GCF_002007445.2 Ailuropoda melanoleuca
TTTCTTTCTTTTTCTCCTTCCTTCCTACCTTCCTTTTTCTTCTTTCTTTCTCCCTTCCTTCCTTCCTTTCTTTCTCTCTCTCTTTCTCTTTCCTTCCTTCCTTCTTTCTTTTCTTTCTCTCTCTCTCTCTCTTTCTCTCTTTCTTTCTTTCTTTCTTTCTTTCTTTCTTTCTTTCTTTCTTTCTTTCTTTCGTCCTTACAGGTCTAAAATTTCATGGCCTCTTGCTTAAGCATTGCCTAATCACATCACAGCAGCTCAGATGCAGGAAATGCGTTCTACTGGTTTCCAAGGAAGTAAGGAAAGTCTGTATGAGTTGTAAAGGTACATGCTCTTGCTGTTTTGCATTCTTGCTGAGCGCCAAAGGCATCCCTTCCACTCCTGGATCACCATGGAGCCTGCCTTTGGGCTCTGTTGCACCAGTGATGCAATCCGGGGTGGAGGACCACCCCGAGAGCCGCCTGAGTGTTGCTCACACTGGACACAGCTGTGACATTTTGTAATAAGGAACAGCTTCCTGAGACATGTGCCCTAAGTGAAAGCCGAGCTCTAGCCTGGCCTGACTTTCTGTCCAGCCCTGGCCCAGCATGCACCCGTCACTGGAGG
>NW_023192337.1:5804-11152 GCF_002007445.2 Ailuropoda melanoleuca
ACCACACGCTGAAAATGACAGGTGTTCGTACTGAGGATCCTGAGTCATCCAGAAAAGCCCAAAAGGAGTTTAATATCTTTTAGTACATTTTGTTTAAGAAGACCCGTTAAGTACCCTTTCGAACAACAGAAGAAAACAAACACGGTTAAACACTTTGCAAACTTCATGCTCCACATCCGTTTTTCTTCTATTCTACAAATACGACTTCTCAGTGGAACAGTGAGTCACACTGTAAGCTGTTCGCAGACATCCCTCCACGCGGGCGGGCCGTCCAGCGGCACACACCGCTCACACTGGGACGCACACAGCGCCCCTGCGGCGGCACGGTGACATCTGCAGCAGGACAGCCACCTGGCGGACAGCAGCTGGAAAGGTCACCAGTTCTAAGAAGCATCCCAGCACGGGCCAAACCCTCAAAACCAGTCAGCGCAGAGATTCCCACAGCAAAACACAGGGACAGTCAGACAAGAACAAATGCAAGGCAGAACACCCTACTCCTTCTGTTCCCAAACACGACGGTCACGGAGCCCATTAGTGCATATTGACCATGTGATGACCATTCAGAGGACAAGGTTACCAGAGACAGTGAAGCCAGCCCCCAGCCCCCAGAGCAGCGCATGTGATAAGCAAACATAAAGCAGCTCAGGAAGGGCCTCTTACAATGCCTCTTCCTGTATCAGATTCCATTATAACCACACACGGCAATATCCTCTGATCGCAAAATAATGAAGACCTCATCATTGAAATGGATGGCCTTCTTATTTTCTATAGTCAAATTTTGATTTTTAAGTGAAAATTAAATACACAACTTTCCACTCTAGTCCCCCTCCCTGCCCACTGTTGTGGCTTTGCTAAGAAGGGTTTATTAGGAAAAAATGCTGAACAACTGCTCTGCAGACATCGCAAAGCACCACATAGTAATAACAAGCAACCCTCTTACATACTGTGAGGAGACCTGACTCGCAAGTACAATTAAGCCTTAAGTTCAGTGAAGCTAACTTGTATTATATCCTGTGTACATTCTTAGGTCTAGTGGTTTAAAATATAATCATACCCTACAATTACAGCTGATTAAAGATAGAGCTGAAGACTGTATAATTAAGTTTGTCATGAATCAAAGAAAACACTTTTTATTAATTTTTAAAGCTAGTAAAACTATTTTTCTCCACAGCTACAAGAGCTTGAACAACATGGAAGGAATCTTAAAATAATTTAACTTATAAAACATCTTTTATTTATGCTAATTACATGACATCCATAATACATAACCATGTTATACAAAAACAAACCACATTATAAAGCCTTCAGGTCGTGAATAAGAATGTAAAAATCAACCAAAGACTCCAAGATCATATGTTTTCACAAAGTGTCTGTGCTACAATCGATTTCATTTAAACTTTCAGGATACCTAATCCAGAAAAATTAAATTTAATCCACTGGAAAGAAAAAGGGAGCTCAAGCGTGTGTATAAATGTGTGTGCCTGTGTGTGTGTGTATAATACCTACGTGTGTATATACATAAGTCATCTATCTTTTTTTGGGTTTGGCTTATTGAGGTAAAATTTACATACAGTAAAACACTGTTCACTGGGTTCTGACTGACACATTCAGTGTATAACCACCATCAAAGGGAAGACATGGCCTACTTCCATCACCCATGAAGCACCCTCATGCCCTTTTGCACTCAGTCCTCTCCTCCCCTAGCCTCAGCTCCCGGCAACCACTGATCCAATCTGTTCCCGTAGTTTTGCCTTTATCCAAATGTTATCAGGGTGGAACCACAGTTGTACAGAGCTCTGTGTTTGCCCGTAACAGAACGCTCTGGACACCCTCCTGTTCTGTGAGGATGTCAGTAGTCAGTACCTCTGTGTTGCTGTACAAGGACTGCCCCACCGCACAGGTGCACCGCGACCTGTTCATGCATTTCCCACCTGACGGACCTCCGAGTTGTTCTCCATCTTCGGTAAATATGAATAAAGCTGCTATAAGCAAGCATATACAGGCCTTTGTGTAGAGATACATTTTCATGTCTCTTGGGTAAAGGCCTCCTCCATGTAGGACTGCTGGATCATATGAAAAGTATATATTCAAGTTTATAAGAAACCGCCAAACTATTTTTTCAAGTGGTTATAACCCTTTGCATCCCCACCAGCAAAGCGCGATGTAGTTCTAGCTGTCCCACAGCCCTGCACCTGGGCACTGTCACCTTCTGTTACCTTGTTTCATGGGAATGGGAGGCATNCACAGGCCTTTGTGTAGAGATAGATTTTCATGTCTCTTGGATAAAGGCCTCCATGTAGGACTGGGGGATCATATGAAAAGTATATATTCAAGTTTATAAGAAACCGCCAAACTATTTTTTCAAGTGGTTATAACCCTTTGCATCCCCACCAGCAAAGCGCGATGTAGTTCTAGCTGTCCCACAGCCCTGCACCTGGGCACTGTCACCTTCTGTTACCTTGTTTCATGGGAATGGGAGGCATTCTCATAGGACTGCGGCGCTACCCCCCTGCGGCTCTCACGGGCACTTCCCTAATGATGAATGATGGTGAGCGTCTTTTTGTGTGCATATTGTTATCTACAGGAAATGGATGAGATATCTACTCAAAGCTGCTCGCCATTTTTTCAGTTGAATTTTTTGCTGAGACACCTATCCTTTTTAATAGACAGTTTATCAAAGAAGAAATGATGGAAAGTTTGTCTATTTTGTTAAACCACTTAGAATTCATGAGCAGGAGACACAAATCTAACATGTTTCCTTGCCATTGTCACTCCCAACACCCCACTTGTCCCTCCCCCCTGGCAGATAGCTACGATATGCCAAGGCAGGTAGAAAGAAAGAAACACCCTCTTTCCCCCTTAGTCAGAGTGTAAGAATCACAGGAAAAGCTGCCTGCCTACTACTAGGGTCAGAAACAGACCTATTTTCCCATTTTTACAAGTATGGGATGAATCCACAATCTTTCTTCAGTATGAGCAGAAACACCAATGACTGGGAACCACGTGCAATGGTTGGCAACACTAGTGACAATGCATTCCGACATGGCGGAAGCATGGCTGGCACGTGAAAATACTGAGGGTCTGCAGACCGCTCGGCGGGCGGCAGCCCTCCCCCTCTCCATCACAGGCAGAGCCCGCACACAGGAGCACCACGTGCACTTAAGAACAAGGGCTAAGCTTTCATGTAAAGGAACGGGAGAGCCTGCCACCACCACGGGGAGCCTCAGGCAGACTGGTATCTGGCTCCAGGCTCTCCTCTACAGCATGGGGACAGTAATCACTACCTTGTTAGTATAAACACTACAAACAACTCAAAACACACGATGAATGACACACATAAATGGCAGGTATCACAATTCTGACGACTTCCCTCACGTATAATTCCTGAATCACAAACGTAACTAATATTGGCAAGATAAAGGGTGTCCTTCGCAAAGCCTGGAGCATAAAGCAGAAGCTTCAGAAAGCAGGTAACATTTGTACATGGTAGACCCACTGAACTAAACACAGGCTCCTGACCGTCCATGAGAATAGCCAGGCATCCACATAAAAGATGTAGCACATTTACATGAAAGGTGCCCTGGAGTTGGCAGTCATGAAAGGCACTTACGGACTTTATTTCCTATAATCCTGCCTCAGCATTTCAAACTGCACGATGCTTCTTTTCTAAGGAAGCCAATCCACTCACTCTTGGTTCTGCACCAACTTGTTCCCGACTTCGCGACGGGCCTCCCTAACTGGGCCACGGAGACGGGGCTGCGCTTGCCCGCCTCCGCGACACCCCCGGCCTCCCTGCACACCATCCTGCGCATCCAGCTAGACACAGAGCAGCCTCTGAAACGTCCTGTGGTCGCTCATCCTGCTCCTGCCTGACGACCGCAGCGGGGGGCTGCAGTGTTCACTCCTGCACGATGACTGGCTGGGCCGCCTCAGTGACGGGATATTCCATAAAGATATTTCCGTGAACAAATACATGGAATCAGCAGTTTAAGATGATCTCTTGGATTTAAGTGTCTTGATATATCCTATGCTCAGGTTTTAAGAAAATATTAAAATTTATGACAGGGGCCCCGGCTGGCTCAGTCAGTAGAGTGTACGACTCTTCACCTCGGGGTTGTAAGTTTGAGCCCCACACTGGGTGTAGAGATTACTTAAAAAATAAAACCTTTCAAAAAATAAAAAATTTATGACAGATGTTTAACGATCTGAATGTCACATTTTCCATGGAAATCTATTTAAAGGTCTTAAAGGAAGAGTCTGTAACTAAGTTAACACGTACCACCCAGCGAGGCGCCACAATACAGGCTGTGTAGGTTAACAAAAAGTAGCCGATCTCGTCCAGCTCTGCTTTTTCTCGCCTTCTCCACCTGGAATGCCTTTCCCCAACTACCGCGAGCCCCACTCGCCATGCCCGGACTTGCTCCCTCAGGAGGACACCGTCCCCCTCCCTCTGAGCTTCCCATCACTGTCTTCCCCATCAGGATTCTCTACCTGGTCTCACCTGTTCCTGCAGGATGTGCCCTACGCACCTCAACCCTGGTACCATGGGAGAGTAACCTGTCCAGCATGCAAGAAAGCAGATGTCCCTGGGGGTGAAGACAGAAGGAATACACATGAGCAGATGGAAAATTTTATTAAGAGGCCTTACTGTCAGAGAGAGTGAGAACTCTTAAGAATATCAAGCAAATAGAAAAAAAAGGTAGCAATTGTTAAGCTCAAGAAAACAGGAAAACAAAAAGTTGAACTAAAAGGGAATATAATCATGCTACATTAAGCAGCTCAACAGTGAGCAACATTAACGAAGTCCAAACAATTCACCAAATTATGGCTCTAAACAAAAACTGTGATACAACTATGTGGGGGAAGATGGGAGTTCAAAATGTAACTTTTTCTAAAAGTGACGTATCGATGCCCCTGCCTCTACATAGATGTTGCTGGGAACCGTGGACATAAATGCTAAAAGAAACAGATAACCAGGATTCCAGGCAGCTCTGGGAGGCGGATGGTGGAGGGCAGGACAGGAGCCCGCTGTGTTCAAACCTCAGCAGAATCTCAGGGCTGAACACTAAGGGAGGGACACCTGCCCTCCGGAGCTGACAGCCAGCACCGCCTTACCCTAGCGACTCTTTGTTTGGACAAACAGCCCCAGAACCTCAGAGTTCAATCTATTTAGATTGTTCTCAGCTGCCCTGATGCTAAATAAGCTATCTTTATTCACCAAATGAGGGGTTTCAGAGGGGTCTCCAGGCAACCTTCCTTTCTGTCTACTGCCTCCCCACATCCCATTAACCCTGAAAATAATCTCCATACATATTTCAGCAATTCAACTCCTCCAAAACTTTGCTTTG
>NW_023192338.1:0-517 GCF_002007445.2 Ailuropoda melanoleuca
GTCCTCATGTTTGGGGGAGCGTGGGCGTCAGGAATGACAGATAGACTGACAAAATCATATTTTGAGCTACTTGAAGTTTGTTCTATGCCAGTGTTTCCCAAACTGACCAGCCAGGGAGCACCAGCTCAGGAAATGTCACATATGTGCAAATTATAATTGACAGCCCAAAACAATGGTCTCAACAAAATATTGTTGCAAAAAATGATCAAAATTGGGTCAAATACAATAATGTGTATTGGGGGTTAATAAGAGACACACGTGCACATTCATGTGCCTACACACAGCAATACATGCACNGCACACAGCAATACATGCACATGCATGCTCACGTTTACGCCTGTGCACACACCCATGCATGCTCACACGCACATTTACACGTGTGTGCGTGCATACATGCACACATGCATGTACACGTTTATGCCTGTGCACACACACATACACGCACGCATGCATGTACACGTTTACGCCTGTGCACACACATACATGCACACACATGCATGCTCACGTTTACGCCTGT
>NW_023192339.1:0-911 GCF_002007445.2 Ailuropoda melanoleuca
CTGAACTGAGCTCCCCATTGACTGCTTCCACCCCTCAGCTGCTTCTCCATGTCTGAGTGGCAGCCAGGTGGCACCAGCTCCCTAAGCTGGAAGCTCTCTGAGCCGAGTCTGGCAGCGTCTGGCAGACGTCGAATGTGACCCACCTGTGTCAATCATAACTTTTCTAGTAGCCACATTACACACAGTAAAAGGAGAAAAGTCAAAAGAATTGTAATTGGAAAAATGGTATCACACCAACATGCATTTACGTCAATGAGACAGTGTTTTAAAAATCTCAATAAAATAATTTAAGTTCTCTTTCTTTTTTTTTATTATTTTTATTTATTTGACAGAGATAGAGACAGCCAGCGAGAGAGGGAACACAAGCAGGGGGAGTGGGAGAGGAAGAAGCAGGCTCACAGTGGANTGGCTACGATATTGGACACCCCAGATCTTGTTCATTTCACCAGCTCAGGTCAAAGCTGAATGACCAATTGCACCATTTATTCTAAATAGCATCTTAGATATCAGAAGTTCTGGGCCAAGGTCATTTATTTATATTCATATTCATATTTGTATTATGCTGTAGGCCACATCCTTGTAGAGGGATGAGAAAACTAGGTACATGACAGGTCTATGCAAGCAAAGAGGATAAAACCTCAAGCCCTCATGGTCATTTGGGTCCTTAGGAAACTCCAGTATACTTATTATTACTTGAATACTTATTATTCCTGAACATTTTAAAGAACGAAGCAGGGGCGCCTGGGTGGCACAGCTGTTAAGCGTCTGCCTTCGGCTCAGGGCGTGATCCCGGCATTATGGGATCGAGTCCCACATCAGGCTCCTCCGCTATGAGCCTGCTTCTTTCTCTCCCACTCCCCCTGCTTGTGTTCCCTCTCTCGCTGGCTCTCTCTATCTCTGTCAAATAAATA
>NW_023192339.1:1051-7282 GCF_002007445.2 Ailuropoda melanoleuca
GGCCACTAGTGCATCAATTCATGGCCGAAGGAGCCCCATGGAAAGGTTTGTCATGTCCCTTCTGCTCTGTGGTCACTCAGAAGAATGAGATCAAGGCACATGGTCAGTTGGAGGAGCTGGTGTCCAAGATCAGGGATCTGAAGTCCTGGGTTCTGGGACACATGTCCAGGGACAAGAGGAAGGAATTGGGCCCTGCTAAGGGAGGTGCTGAAACACAGATTCCAACCCAACCTTCCAGTCCAGAAACTATCCTGTGGGCAAGGAAGCTTCACCACAGTCCCAGGGGAAGGCAGGGAAGATCCTCTCTATGCAAAGCTCCCACTGGAAAAGTTAATGTACATAACTCCAGGTGAGAAAGGCCAAGTCCCGCCCTCTGGGCCTGTGAGGAGAGGGAGTCTGATGACAGAGGCTGAGAGTGGGGACCCTGCCCCCACCCCCCTGCAGTATGACCTATCCTGACACCGGTACCTGCACAATGGACAGAGACCTGAAACTGCCCTCTTTTCCTTGCTCACATTCTTTCTTCTTCCTCACTCATCATCAAACCCTGCCTGTGACTTTCAGGTAAAAGCCAAACAGTACACCTCATGTTGGCATCATTACTCTTATGCCTTTATAAATTCCTGCAAGAAGAGGGGACAGAAGACACTGCTTTTTGAACTATAATACAAGTTATATTTGTTTTATTTATTTTTTTTTTACAAAAGTAGAAAGTGAAATGTATGCAATTTTAATCCTAACTGCTTAACATATTCTGAATTCGCACTGCATGGAATTTCCTTCCCATCTGAGTGCTTCATTTGGTTCTCATGTACACGAGTCATCTCCAGAGCCTGAGAAATGCTGCCGTGAGGTGACCCAGGCCCTCCACACGTCTCCACAGAGGCAAGAAAGGAAACTAACTTGTCCAAATTCCTCTCCTCTGTCAGGGGGGTGACAGGGGCTCCACAGCAGGTGTGGCCCTACCAACACCCATGCCTGCCAGCATTTGCCCTGACAGCCAAGCCCTGGAAGGACTGGGGAGGCCCCAGGCAGGCCTGAGGGGAGGACCAAGGGTGGGCTGTGACCACGAGGTGGGAAGGAGTTCCATCACTGTGTAGCTGGAGCAGCAGGTTTGACAGGAGCCGGGACTCTGGCTCTGGTGCTCAGAGCCTCTGTCCTGGGCCTGGCCAGTCCCAGGAACTCAGTGGGACCATGACAGCCATTGTGTGCAGCCAACCCAGCAGCCTTCACACAGGCCTCTAGAATTCCTGCCAGCCAGTGAGGGTCTCCGGGCTGCTGCACCCGGACCTCTCTCCCACGGAGCCATGTGCAGGTTTTATTCTGATCCTAGGACCAGGGATGTGGCCGAGGAGAGGAGGAGAGAGATGTGCTCCAGGGTGTGCCTCCCACCTCACTTCTGCAGCAGGACACGGTAGCAGTGCAGGAGCCCCAAAGGGAACATTCTCTGTGCCGCCCTCACTGGCAGTGCCCTTTCCCCCAGGGCAGACCTGAAGGCAGCCCCTGCAGGGGCTGGTCCAAGATCCGAGGTGCAGAGGGAGAGGGCCCCCAGTGCCTCCTGCACCTGGCTTGCAGGGAAGCACTCTGTGTCCAGGTCAAGTGTGTGGGACAGACTGTGTCCCACCAGACCGCCTCTGGCAGGGGTCATACTACACCAGACCCAGTAACTCCCCTGCTCAGTTCCCAACACACGAGATTCAAACATGAGCCAGGTTTGCTGCTTGTCAGATGCAGAGCAGAAAAGAGCAGGTCTCAGGGAAAGATCATCTTAAATAGCAGAGCACACCTGAAACCCATCCACATAATATCTCCTACTATTTTGTCATTGATATATGAAGAAAACAAGACAAACATCACACATATTTACTTCTCTCTGATTTCACAACCCCAGTCTCCCACCTCANAAAGCCCGGAAATAGCAGCTCACAGGGTGCCCATCCCCATCCCCCCTCTCAGGGGACAGGGAGACTCAACCCAAACAGGGTTTTCTGAGTACCCACCAGCAGGCCCCTCCCCCAGAAGGAAGGCTGAAAAATCAAGAAGCCAACAACCCGGAGTGCCTGGGTGGCACAGTCATTAAGTGCCAGTCTTTGGATTAGGGTGTGATCACAACGTTCCAGAAAGGAGTCCCTCATTGTTCTTCTCCACCGGGAGCCTGCTTCTTCCTCTCCCACTCCCATACTTGGGTTCCCTTTCTTGCTGACTGTCTGTCTCTCTCCCTCAAATAAATAAATAAAATCTTTAAGGAAGAAGCCCACATCCCTAAGATCTCTATAAAACAAGGGTGCACGGCCTGGGTCCCAGTCAACAACTTGGGCTCAGGACAACCCCGCAATCTCTCCTCCTCAGAATGATGAGAAGGAAAAATCCCCCCCAGCAAAGAAAAGACAATGAGTCTGTGGCCTCTGCCACAGAATTAATACATATGGATGTATCCCAATTATCAGAAATGGAATTCAGAGCAACAATGGTCAAGATGATGAGTAAACTTGAAAAAAGCATCAGAGAAAGCGTTGCTGAGAATATAGAATCACTAAGGGCATAAATGAGAGTGAATCTGACAGAAATTAAAAATTCTATGAACCAAATGCACTCAAAACTAGAGGCTTTGACGGCCATGGTCACCGAAGCAGAGGAATGCATTAGCGAATTGGAGGATGGGTTAGTAGAAGAAAAAAGGAAATTAGAACCTGGTCTTAAAAAAATCCACACCCACAAATGTAGATTATGGGAGATTACTGACTCTATGAAAGGATCCAATGTCAGAATCATCGGCAACAATGAAGGAGTGGAGAAAAACAGAGGTCTAGAAGAAATATTTGAACAAATTGTAGCTGAAAACATCCCTAATCTAGCAAGGGAAACAAGCATTCATGTCCAAGAGGCAGAGAGGACCCCATCCAAGCTCAACCAGGACAAACCTACGCCACNTCTCAAGCTCAACCATGACAAACCTACGCCACATAACGTCATAGTGCAATTCACAAATATTAGATCCAAGGATACAGTATTGAAAGCGGCCAGGGCAAAGAAATTTCTCACGTACCAAGGCAAAGGTATCAGGATTACGTCAGACCTGTCTACAGAGACCTGGAATGAGAGAAAGGCTTGGGGGGGCATTTTTAAAGCTCTTTCAGAGAAAAACATGCAGCCAAGGATCCTTTATCCAGCAAAGCTGTCATTCAGAATTGATGGAGAAATAAAGACGTTCCAAAATCGCCAATCATTAACCAATTTCGTAACCACGAAACCAGCCCTACAGGAGATATTAAGGGGGGCTCTATAAAGGTAAAAAGGCCCCAAGNATACAGAGACCTACAATGAGATAAAGGCTTGGGGGAGGCATTTTTAAAGCTCTTTAAGAGCAAAATATGCAGCCAAGGATCCTTTATCCAGCAAGGCTGTCATTCAGAATTGATGGAGAAATAAAGACGTTCCAAAATCGCCAATCATTAACCAATTTCGTAACCACGAAACCAGCCCTACAGGAGATATTAAGGGGGGCTCTATAAAGGTAAAAAGGCCCCAAGAGTGATACAGAGCAGCAAGTCACAACCGATACAAAGACTTTAAAGAGAAATGGCATCATTAAAATCATATCTGTCAATAATCTCTATCAATCTAAATGGCTTAAACTCTCCCATAAAACGCCACAGGGTTGCAGATTGGATAAAAAGACATGACCCATCCATTTGCTGTCTACAAGAGACTCATTTTGAACCCAAAGATGCATTCAGACTTAGAGTAAGGGGATGGAGAACCATCTTCCACACAAATAGACCTCAAAAGAAACCTGGAGTAGCAATTCTCATATCAGATAGACTGGATTTTAAACTAGAGGCCATAGAGAGAGATACAGAAGGGCACTATATTATTCTTAAAGGAAGTATTCAACAAGTGGATATGACAATTATTAATATATATGCCCCCAACAGGGGAGCAGCAAGATACACAAGCCAACTCTTAACCAAAATAAAGAGACATATAGATAAGAACACAGTAATAGTAGGGGACCTCAACACCCCACTATCAGAAATAGACAGAACACCCTGGCAAAAACTAAGCAAAGAATCAAAGGCTTTGAATGCCATACTCGACGAGTTGGACCTCATAGATATATATAGAACACTACACCCCANAACAACAGGGGAGCAGCAAAATACACAAGCCAACTCTTAAACAAAATAAAGAGACATATACATAAAAACACAGTAACAGTAGGGGATCTCAACACCCCACTATCAGAAAAAGACAGAACACCCTGGCAAAAACTAAGCAAAGAATCAAAGGCTTTGAATGCCATACTCGACGAGTTGGACCTCATAGATATATATAGAACACTACACCCCAGAACCAAAGAATACTCATTCTATTCAAATGCCCATGGAACATTCTCAAGAATAGATCATGCTCTGGGACACAAAACAGGTCTCTTGTGATACTAAAACACTGAAATTATCCCATGCATATTCTCAGACCACAACGCTCTGAAATTGGAACTCAACCACAAGGAAAAACCTGGAAGAAACTCAAACACTTGGAGGCTAAGAACCATCCTGCTCAAGAATGACTCGATAAACCAGGAAATCAAAAAACAAATTAAACAAATTATGGAGACCAACGAGAATGAAAACACAACACTCCAAAACCTATGGGACACTGCAAGGGCAGTCCTAAGGGAGAAATACATACCCATCCAAGCCTCACTCCAAAGAATAGAAAAATCGAAAATGCAGTTTCTGTATTCTCACCTCAAGAAGCTGGAACACCAACAGAGGGACAGGCCTAACCCACTGACAAGGAAGGAGTTGACCAAGATTAGAGCAGAAATCAATCAATTAGAAAACCGAAGTACAGTAGAGCAAATCAACAGGACTGCAAGCTGGTTCTTTGAGAGAATCCATAAAATTGGCAGACCACTGGCAAGACTTATCCAAAAGCAAGGAGAAAGGACTGAGATTATTAAAATTATNAGGAGAGGTAATGAACAACAATATTGAAATTGGAAGGATTATTAGAAATTTTTATCAACAGCTATATGCCAAAAAACTAAGCAATCTGGAAGAGATGGAGGCCTTCCTGGAAACCTATAAACTACCAAGACTGAAACAGGAAGAAATAGATTTCTTAAATAGGCCAATTAACTATGAAGAAATTGAGTCAGTGATAAACAACCTTCCAAATAATAATACTCCAGGCCCGGATGGTTATCCTGGGGAATTCTACCAAACATTCAAAGAAGAAATACTATTCTCCTAAAACTATTTCAAAAAATAGAAACATAGACTGGTGATGGGTAGTAAGGAGGGCACGTATTGCATGGTGCACTGGGTGTTACACGCAACTAATGAANAAGAAATTGAGTCAGTGATAAACAACCTTCCAAATAATAAAACTCCAGGCCCAGACGGTTTTCCTGGGGAATTCTACCAAACATTCAAAGAAGAAATTAAAAGAATAAATGAATAAAAATGAAAAAAAATACAAACAGAAGGAAAGCTACCAAACTCATTCTATGAGGCTAATATTACTCTGATCCCCAAACCAGGCAAAGAACCCCTCAAGAAGGAGAATTACAGACTGATTTCCCTAATGAATATGGATGCCAAAATCCTCAACAAGATCCTTGCTAATAGAATCCAACAGTACATTAAAAGGATTATCCATCATGACCAAGTGGGATTCATACCTGGGATGCAAGCATGGTTCAACACTCGCAAATCAATCAATGTGATACATCATATCAACAAGAAAAGACTCAAGAACCATATGATCCTCTCAATTGATGCAGAAAAAGCATTTGACAAAATACAGCATCCTTTCCTGATTAAAACCCTTCAGAGTGTAGGAATAGAGGGTACATTTCTCAATCTCATAAAAGCCATCTATGAAAAGCCTACTGCAAGCATTATTCTCAATGGGGAAAAGCTGGAAGCCTTTCCCTTAAGATCAGGAACACGACAAGGATGCCCACTCTCGCCACTATTATTCAACATAGTACTAGAAGTCCTTGCAACAGCAATCAGAAGACAAAAAGGGATCAAAGGTATCCAAATCGGCAAAGAAGAAGTCAAACTGTCTCTCTTTGCAGATGACATGATACTCTATANAATCATGACCAAGTGGGATTCACACCTGGGATGCAAGCATGGTTCAACAATCGCAAATCAAACAATGTGATGCATCATATCAACAAGAAAAGACTCAGGAACCATATGATCCTCTCAATTG
>NW_023192340.1:0-564 GCF_002007445.2 Ailuropoda melanoleuca
TGTGCATATAAACTATTTCTGCATATATAAATGTTAATATAAATTATGTCATCTAGAGAACTTGATTTTAAATTCTTGCACGATACACCCTTTCAAGCACTGTAACCCTTAATAAAAGCTAATTTGAAAAGATTTTTTTTTCCTGGGAGCTAAAGAAACATTAGCATTTTAAAGACTGGCTTGAAACTAAGGTAATTTAAGGTAAACATGGCCCATCTCCTTCCTTGCAGAAAATCTCCTAGAGATGAGGCTGAGGTAGAGAGAAGCCTCGCTCAGCAAGAAATCAATAAATGTGTAGAACTCCTGGACTGACTTGTACTTCACTTGTTGGGAAAAGGTAGAGTTCACCTCCACCCCATACTGCAGTTAACCAGCCCTAATACAGGATCCATAAGAAGACNGCCCTAATACAGGATCCATAAGAAGACCATGTTGTTTCAACGTCATTTCAGTTCAGAATACCCTATTTCTGCAACAAATATTTTCTGTATACCTACTTGTGCCAAGATCTGTGCTCAGAGCTAAAGATGAGGTGCAGAACTGACACAGGGCCCATCCTAATGC
>NW_023192341.1:0-189 GCF_002007445.2 Ailuropoda melanoleuca
CTCTGTCTCTGTTGAATAAATAAATAAAATCTTTAAAAATAAATAAATAAATAAATAAATAAATAAATAAAAATAAAAATACTGCTTTAGGGGCGCCTGGGTGGCGCAGTCGTTAAGTGTCTGCCTTTGGCTCAGGGCGTGATCCTGGCCTTATGGGATCGAGCCCCACATCAGGCTCCTCTGCTATGA
>NW_023192341.1:345-929 GCF_002007445.2 Ailuropoda melanoleuca
ATTTTAAGAGGTTTCATCTCTATTCAACAGGAATTTGTACATTAATTTGTTAAAAAATACTTATGGTTTTCTCCTGCAAACAAATTCATTTCTATCATGTTACTGATTTTCAACCACCTAGCACTTCCCCTCACTGCCGTCCCCATCGGTATGCTCATTCCAGGAATAAAAACCAAATGAATAATAAGTAACATGAAACCTGAAAGCAGTAACATGGCAAATAATTTTCTGAAACAGTCTGACACAGGGCCAGATTATTTCATGATTTTCAATCGATCATACCAGGCACACAGGGTGTACACAGGAGCTAAACAGAGCTCTGATGATTCTAGGGGGAAAAAGGGGGGGCGTGTGGGGAACTGCCTTTTGAGAATTAGCATACCGAGTAGAAGAAAATTGTAGAGGGAAAAAAAAAAGCAAAAATCAACTTAGAGTTCTTTGGCCTGAACGAGATTGTATTTATAAACCTAACTACAGAAAGCCTATCTGTCAAAAAGTTAAGGAGTCCCAGGGGTCCTTGACTCCAACCCCACCAAGCACCCTTCTGCTTCACTGCCAGAGGGGCTTCGGCTGACCAGAGCAAC
>NW_023192342.1:0-2015 GCF_002007445.2 Ailuropoda melanoleuca
TCTTCTGCCCCTGAGGTTTCTATGTAATACCAGTCTAGTGGTGCCTAATGACAATACGAGGACATGCACCATGTATGTTCCATATCCTACTGAATTAGGTTTTTGAGGTAAGAATAGTTTTTTTAACTTTTTTAAATCCTTTAGCAGTCCCTAGTCAAGTGCCTTGAACTGAGTATTTTATTAATACTGATTGAAATAATTTAATTTGTTATCAGTTTGAATGATTTTTTCCCCAATGGTCTGTGAGTATTCCTGTGCTTACACAGAGTTGTACAGTCCTTGGGAGCAGGGGCTGGTGGGAAGGATCTTCCCTAGACTTGCTTAACATGCTGTCTTGTTTCACCTTGTAAAATTTTTGCTTCTGATTCCCTGGCTTTCTCACTGGCTTGTATTCTTGCTCATTTTGTCTTCTTTCTTTAATTTCCTCCCTAGGAATCTTTATCTATTCTAATCGTTTTAACCAGAATTTCTCACCGATGATACTTTTGCTTTTTTGTTAAAAGCCTCTTCTGAGGAGGCATTTTATCATTGCCCATCCAGGTCCTTCTGTCTTCTGAGAACAGAACCTTTTCATCTTTGGGGGACAATGATTCTCCTAATAAATTCTCCTACCAGTTAGAATGACCCTTCATTCTGGTATTGCTTTGAGGTGTGGACATTGAGGCTAGGTGCCGTTGTCAACCATGTTCCCTGCTTGGGTGGAAAGTCTGGTAGAAAGACAATGGTGTCACATGGCAGAAATAGTAGAGGTTGGAAACCTTCCTTCTCATACTTTTGGGTGCAGGCAGGCATTCTTGTGATGCCTTTCTCCCTTGTCGTGACCTGTCCAGTTTGTAGTTGGGTGCATGAAACTTCCCTTTGGTTTAAGCTTGTTGGAGCTGGTTTTTTTATAAACCTTGAATAATCTACCAGGTAAACATAATATTTATACTTTAATAAATAGAAAAGCTTGTGTACTTTTTGGAGATTGAAAAATTGAAATGAAAATATAAAATCATCTAGTTTCTGTCACATATGGGGAAATTTTGTAGAAAAATGGAATAATGCCAAAGTTAATGTTTCCTTCCTATTGTTCCAGCTAATTTTGGTTCCTTCTACTGGATCCTAAACAGACTTTAAGTTCTTGCAAGTTCAGGTATGCTTTATTAATTTCTGTGTTGTTAGTACCTGGCACAATTTCTGACACATAAAAAGAATCATGCTAGTAATTTTCAATTGAAATAATATATTAATATCATTCATTATAATATAATAATGATAATTTCCCTGAAACAAAATCCCTGGAATAGCCAGGATTTTTTTTAGAAATTCATTACACGGTATAATACACTATTTTGTTTTATACTCCTTGTATTTATAAAGAAAAAATCGTACTAAGCTTCTGCTTAGTTGGGGTTAAGGTTTAAATTCCAAATACTTGTGAGAAGTCAAGATTAAAAAATATTTTAGTCAGTCAGCTGAAGAATAATAGTTTTTCATTTGTTTTTTACTTGTTACTGAATAACTTGTTGAATTCCTTGAGAAAAAGAGGAGGGCCTGAATTTTAAGAAACAAATGAAAAAAGGAGACAGGGAATTGGCAATAATAGGGAAGACCAGGGGATGCTGATCAGTGAAATACTTCAGTGTTCAGAAGTCATTTAGAATTAAGATGGTAGACTGGTCCTTAAATTCAGAAATCAGAAGTTCCATCATGGTTTTTGAGAATAATATTAGGGGAATGAAGTGAATGGAGATCAGGTTGCAGAGAACTTTCCAGGGGGTGACCAGGAGTGTGGGAAGCCTGTCAATTAATCTCATTAAGGCATGGATTTGCTTTGCAAAACAGAGAGAGAAGATGTTATGTTCCTGACATAGAGCCTATCAATGGAATATTTTTAATTTCATGTTGAGGAATTTGTATTTGATTCATTGTGGTATTGGTCTGTTCAAATAAATACTCTCAACAGTCAGTCATAAAGTAATTTAGACTCTAGGAATGTAAGCCTCGTGCTTTGAGCTTTTGTTTAAAAAAAA
>NW_023192343.1:0-1062 GCF_002007445.2 Ailuropoda melanoleuca
GTGTGTTCCTATCTGAGTGTAAAACATCTGGATCATACGGTAACTCTAAGTTTTTGAGTAATTGCAAAACCGTTTTCCTAAGTGGTTGTACCATTTTCTATTCCTACCAGCAAGCTACGAGGGTTCCAATTTCTCCACATCCTCGTCAATACTTGTTATTGTCCATCTTTTAAAATTTTAGTTATTCTAGTACATGTGAAGTGATATCTCATTGTGGTTTTGATTTGCATTTTCTTAGTGATTAATGATGTTCAACATTTCATTATGTCCTTATTGACCATGTGTATATCATGCTTGGAGAGGTGTCTATTCAAATTCTTTGCCTATTTTTAAATTGGATTATTTACTTTTTTTATTGTTGAGTTTTAAGAGCTCTTTATATATTCTAGATTACAAGTCCTTTATCAACTATGATTTGCAAATCTTTTCTCCCATTCTGTGGGTTGTCTTCACTTTCTTGATGTTGTTGATGATTTTTAAAATTTTTACAATATGTGACTGTGGTATTTGTGAAGAATGATTGTTTTTGTTATCTTTTCCATTTAAAAAAAAAAAGATCTTATTTATTTGACAGAGAGAAACACAGTGAGAGAGGGAACAAAAGCAGGGGGACTGGGAGAGGGAGAAGCAGGCTCCCAGCGGAACAGGAAGCCTGATGCCAGGCTCGATCCCAGGACCCTGGGATCAGGCCCTGAGCCAAAGGCAGACGCTTAATGACTGAGCCACCCAGACGCCCCTATCTTTTCCATTTTTATATTTATCCTCATTTCTTTTCACCACCTTATTTTGATGACCAGGAAGAATTCTGAAAAATATATCAAATAGAAGTGGTAACAGAGCACATTTTTAGTTTTTGTTTTATTTTCACTACTTTTTTTTTAAAAGATTTTTANTAAGATTTTTATTTATTTATTTGACAGAGAGAGACAATGAGAGAGGGAACACAAGCAAGGGGTGTGTGAGAGGGAGAAGCAGGCTTCCCACCGAGCAAGGAGCCCGATGCAGGGCTTGATCCCAGGACCCTGGGATCATGACCTGAGCCGAAGGCAGATGCTTAACAGC
>NW_023192344.1:0-740 GCF_002007445.2 Ailuropoda melanoleuca
TCAGTCACAGAACAGATACTCATCTCTTGGCTCTTCCTAGAGAACATGCCCAGGTAGAAAGAAAAGAAAGAATAATGAATACCAATGCCTTAAGAATCTCTACAAGGAATAAGGACCTAGTGTCTTCTGGCAGTTGATGGCTTCTCAGCAGGTGGCCCTGATAAATTCTTTGTTACGTTATTTAAAGAAGCATCATTAAAAGGTCATTAAAAAAAAAGGACTATTAGTTCCAGGACCAAATGACCTTTGTGCATCATTAGAGAGTCGATTTATGTATCAGAACGCAAAGCTTGTAAGTCTTTATCTTATTGAAATTCATAATAATTTCTCCTAATCCCTCTCTTCAGTGGGGCTTAAACACCATTATTTTATTAACAAATATTGACAGTTACCTAGAGATAGGAAGAAAGGAGGCCTAGAAGAATGCAAGGTAGCCTAAATAAATCTACCTAGAATGATTTTTAGCTGTAAGTAATTACAAAATTATTTTTAAAAGTGATTATTACTGCCATCAGGGAAATTCAAATCAAAACCACATTGAGATACCACCTTACGCCAGTTAGAATGGCAAAAATTGACAATGCAGGAAACAACAAATATTGGAAAGGANGTTGGAAAGGATGCGGAGAAAGGGGATCCCTCTTACACTGTTGGTGGAAATGCAAGTTGGTACAGCCACTTTTGCAAACAGTGTGGAGGTCCCTTAAAAAGTTAACAATTGAGCTACCCTATGATCCAGC
>NW_023192345.1:0-991 GCF_002007445.2 Ailuropoda melanoleuca
GCAAGAAAGGGAACCCAAGCAGAGGAGTGGGAGAGGAAGAAGCAGGCTCCCGGTGGAGGAGCCTGATGAGGGACTCCTTTCCAGAATGTTGTGATCACACCCTTATCCGAAGACAGGCGCTTAGTGACTGTGCCACTCAGGCGCTCCGGGTTGTGGGCTTCTTGATTTTTCAGCCTGCCTTCTGGGGGAGGAGCCTGCTGGCCGNTGGCCGGTACTCAGAAAACCCTGTTTGGGTAGAGTCTCTGTGTCCCCTGCAAGGGGGGATGGGGATGGGCTCACTGTGAGCCAGTATTTCCGGGCTTTTGTTCTCTGGTGGCTTTCCCTGGCGGTTTGCTATGCCTCTTCTGAGAGTCAGAGCAGCAGCGGCTGAAATTCAGCCTTTGTCTCAGAACAGAGGGGTCAGAGATCGTTCTCCACTGATGTTCTGGCCACTTTAACTCTGTTTCTGTTGGTGCTGCTCAACCCTGCAGCATCCCAGGCTGTGCGCCCCACATCTGGCATCCCAGCCTTCACTTCCAGGGCCGGCGCGTCTCTGTCCTTTGTGTTTCCAACCCCGCCAGTCGCCAGCTGCCCCGCGCGGGGTCCCAGAGCTCCCCGTCTCAGTCTGGTGTTTCGCGGGTGCTGACCACGAGTCCGCCTGCTCCCCCGTGCAGGTGGCCCTCCAGCTGCCAGCCGCCAGCCACCCCGTGCATGCTCCCGGAGCTCCCGATCTCATCCTGAATCCAGTGAGCACACCAGAGCTCCGGAGCTCTCTGAGATGCTTGGTGGCGCAGGCTCCCTGCTCACGGACTCAGTCTGCTGTTTCCAGGGTGCGGGTCTGCGGTCCGCCCGCTCCCCGGTGCAGGTGGCCCGCCTGCCGCCCTGTGCACGCTCCCGGAGCTCCTGTTCTAAGTCTGCTGTCTCCCGGGTGCCGTCCACGTGTCCGCCTGCTCCCCCGTGCAGGTGGCCCGCCAGCCGCCAGCCGCCCCGCGCGTGCTCCCGGAGCTCCCGT
>NW_023192346.1:0-1485 GCF_002007445.2 Ailuropoda melanoleuca
CCCACCTTGGGGGAGACAGGGCTGCGGATCTCAGCCTCTCGGCTGCATTCCATGGGACAGTGAGGGCTGGTCTCTCGTCAGTGTCTCCAGGATGACGGAGATATTACCAGCCCAGGCAGCACAGCGTGGGCGAGCCTGGGGTCTAGGTAAGCCTGGGGTTCTGGGAGCCCCACCTGAGCTCCCCAGCATATTTCCAAGTCACATGCCCCAAATACCAGGGAAGGCAGGTGCCTCCAAGTGTACAACAGAGAGCAGGCCTGTGGGTTCGGAGCCTATATCCTGGACTGGGCCAGGTGCAGGGACAGCGTCCCCGTGTCTCCCCCCATTCCTTACTGCCCCCCAATGGCCCCTGAGCTTCCCCAGGGGCCCTCACTGAAACCCACGTCTGTGGCTCAAGTCCTCTAACAAGTGCATGCAAGATGTGGGCCTCACAGGCCCAGATATGGGGTCCAGCTCCGTCCAATCAAGGGGACCGACGTGTCGGCGCACAGGTGAGATGTCCTGCCCTCGGGCCCAGGGCGGGGGCCTTCTCCCTGTAATAATGCTGGGACCCCCGCTTCTCTCCTGCGTGCACCACACTGCCCTCAGCCCCTGGGGATTCAGCAGTTCTGAGCGCTGCGGGTCTGCCTGTGCCGTGGGACAGTGAATCAAGGCGACCGTGTCACCCTGAGGGGCTCAGAGAGAAGCTCTGGAGTCACCTACCTCCGGGGTCTGAAGCCCATGAGTGAAGCCCGCGTCTCCCAGCAGCCTCTCCACCAGCCTGACCTTCTCCTGGCTCCCCCCTCAGCTGCAGTGACACCTGTCCGTGGTGACCCACTGATGAGAAGTGTCTGCCCAGCTGGCCGGAGCTCGCAGCAGCAGACCTAAGGCCTCTGGTGTGGACGATGGCATCCCCAGTCCTGCCTGGCTTCTCGCAGAAGCCACTTTCCAGGGCTCACTCCTGGCCGGCCCTTTCCAGGCGCTTTTAACGGACGGCTTGGCCAGGGCTGAGNTCCTGGCCGGCCCTTTCCAGGCGCTTTTAACGGACGGCTTGGCCAGGGCTGAGCACCAAAGTAATGGCCCTAGGCCCTGCGTGGCCAGGCCCTACGTTGGAGGCCAGCCACACACCGACCCTCATCACCCATTCATGTCCTGCTTGTGAGCCACTGGGACCCCAGGCCTCGTCTTCCTAGGTGTGCCCAGCCTGGAACCCCAGGGATAGCAAGAGTCCTTGCAGAGGCCAAGCTGCCCAGCCCCAGAGCCCCCGGGAACGGTCTGCCTCTGCCACCCACAGCACAGCGAAGGACGGGTCCGACTCGTGGAGGACGTTTAGGAAGTCACGTAATTAGGCTGTTAAAGAAAAAAATAACCCTAGAGGCACCTACACCAGAACGTCGTGCTGATGCTGTGTTTGCCTCGTGATGGATGCGAGTTCTCAGCCAGAATTCTTCAGCGCGTGTAATCTGTCTAAACAGTCATCTTGAACACGACGCTACCAGGACTTTT
>NW_023192347.1:0-941 GCF_002007445.2 Ailuropoda melanoleuca
CCCACCTTGGGGGAGACAGGGCTGCGGATCTCAGCCTCTCGGCTGCATTCCATGGGACAGTGAGGGCTGGTCTCTCGTCAGTGTCTCCAGGATGACGGAGATATTACCAGCCCAGGCAGCACAGCGTGGGCGAGCCTGGGGTCTAGGTAAGCCTGGGGTTCTGGGAGCCCCACCTGAGCTCCCCAGCATATTTCCAAGTCACATGCCCCAAATACCAGGGAAGGCAGGTGCCTCCAAGTGTACAACAGAGAGCAGGCCTGTGGGTTCGGAGCCTATATCCTGGACTGGGCCAGGTGCAGGGACAGCGTCCCCGTGTCTCCCCCCATTCCTTACTGCCCCCCAATGGCCCCTGAGCTTCCCCAGGGGCCCTCACTGAAACCCACGTCTGTGGCTCAAGTCCTCTAACAAGTGCATGCAAGATGTGGGCCTCACAGGCCCAGATATGGGGTCCAGCTCCGTCCAATCAAGGGGACCGACGTGTCGGCGCACAGGTGAGATGTCCTGCCCTCGGGCCCAGGGCGGGGGCCTTCTCCCTGTAATAATGCTGGGACCCCCGCTTCTCTCCTGCGTGCACCACACTGCCCTCAGCCCCTGGGGATTCAGCAGTTCTGAGCGCTGCGGGTCTGCCTGTGCCGTGGGACAGTGAATCAAGGCGACCGTGTCACCCTGAGGGGCTCAGAGAGAAGCTCTGGAGTCACCTACCTCCGGGGTCTGAAGCCCATGAGTGAAGCCCGCGTCTCCCAGCAGCCTCTCCACCAGCCTGACCTTCTCCTGGCTCCCCCCTCAGCTGCAGTGACACCTGTCCGTGGTGACCCACTGATGNCGAGAAGTGTCTGCCCAGCTGGCCGGAGCTCGCAGCAGCAGACCTACGGCCTCTGGTGTGGACGATGGCATCCCCAGTCCTGCCTGGCTTCTCGCAGAAGCCACTTTCCAGGGCTCAC
>NW_023192348.1:0-587 GCF_002007445.2 Ailuropoda melanoleuca
TGTAAGAGAGAAAGTGAGAAAATTATATGAATCCCCTGTCAGCAGAGTGCACTGACCTGGTACAAGGGACCTGTTTATCAGCCCCATGAGAAGCAGCAGCAAGGGCACTAGCTCAGAGGTGGAAAGTAGGTTCTGGTCCTGGGCCTGCCACTGACTAGCCATATGTTCTCAGGCATGTCTGGGCCTTGCTCTGGGCCTCAGTTTCCTCTCCAGAGACTGAATAAATACCCTCTAAGCGTCAGCCCATCTGAAATCAGCCAATGATGCTATAGACAGTGAGCAAGTTCCTGAGGAAATCAAGAGAGCACAGGAAATCTGCTGGGGATGGAGGCTGGAGCAAAGGGCATAGCCGTCGGGTCTTTCCAACTGTGAGACAGCTTCCTGCATGGATCATCAGGCGAGGCCAACAGAGACTTATGCCAAAAAATGACCGGAAAAGAATACTGAAGACAAACTTAACCTGTTTCTACNCTAACCTGTTTCTACTTAAACCACTATCTAGGATTCAATTTCAACATCTGTTGAATACAAACTATAAGCCAGATCCCATGCTAAATTCTTCCATGTTTTCATATTTTTAATCTTTG
>NW_023192349.1:0-205 GCF_002007445.2 Ailuropoda melanoleuca
TTTGGAAAACAGTGTGGAGGTCCCTTAAAAAGTTAAAAATAGAGCTACCCCATGACTCAGCAATTGCACTAGTGGGTATTTACCCCAAGATACAGACGTAGTGAAGAGAAGGGCCACACACCCCAATGTTCATAGCACCATTGTCCACAATAGCTAAATTGTGGAAGGAGCCGAGATGCCCTTCAACAGACGAATGGATAAAGAA
>NW_023192349.1:325-664 GCF_002007445.2 Ailuropoda melanoleuca
AGCAGAGAAAGACAATTATCATATGGTTTCACTCATTTATGGAACATAAGAACTAGGAAGATTGGTAGGAGAAGAAAGGAAAGAATGAAGGGGGGGTAAACAGAAAGGGGATGAACCACGAGAGACTGTGGACTCTTGGAAACAAACTGAGGGCTTCAGAGGGGAGGGGGGTGGGGGATTGGGATAGTCTGATGATGGGTATTAAGGAGGGCACACATTGCATGGAACACTGGGTGTTATATGCAAACAATTAATCATGGAACACTACATCAAAAACTAAGGATGTAATGCATGGTGACTAGCATAACATAATAAAAAATTTAAAAAATATTAAATATT
>NW_023192350.1:0-1274 GCF_002007445.2 Ailuropoda melanoleuca
TCTCTTCAGCCCTGTCATTTTTGGGGTTCAAGGCAGGAGATGCACAAATGTTCTATTTCTACCAACTGTCATCAGCTCTCTTGGGAATCCTCTAAATCTAACCCCTCTCCTTTTCCAGAAAAAAAATGTCTGATGCTCATGTATACATTCATCACAATCCGAATTCTTGGTCCCCACAACTTCACCAACGATGATTTGGCTTTTCAGGGCCAACTCTAAACAACCTGATTGGAGCAATTTTTTTTTTTTTTTTTTTTTTTTGAAAGGAGGAAGCCCAATGGGCAGCACATTTTGGATGCTATGTTGAGGCCTCCAAAAGAAATTCTGAATCCAAAGTTGTTTCACTAAGAGACCAGAAGGGTATATCCTTTTTGTTCTCTCCTGGACAGAACAGTGGCATACCTGGACAGTCATGGCCCAGGAGTTCACTGAAGACCCCTCTCCTTTTCCCATGTGCTCAATCAAGACTGAAAAAGGAAATCTAAGTTTCCCTTGTAATTCAGTTCTTATACAACGTGTGAATGACCTCCGACTTTGTCCAGAGAACAAAGAAGCCTCTAAAAAGGATTCTCTTTACTTGCTCTCAACCTTGGCCAAAAACAAATATAGAGTTTCACAAGAAATTACAATTTTGCTGGAACACAGTTCATTATTTAAGACATAAACTGTTTCAAGTGGGCAAAACATTTTCATCCTTCCGTTAAAAGTAGCGAAAGTTTCAGAAACCTGTGAGCTCCCTGGGTGCAAATGCACACTAGCGATCATGGCTCTCCAGTCCATTCCCTTCGGAACACACGGGCTCTCCCACTAAATGAGTAGCTGGAAATTCCTTGTTTCTAGGAATTTCACTACCCAGACTAGATTGCACTACCCTACTACGTGCAGACATGGCAGCATATTGCAAAGAGCTCTTGTAATAGTGCCCAAGTTTTTCACCAACAGCTTCAGGCCTCCATTCCTGAAATCTTCCTAGAAGCCTCTTCATGATCTTCAACCTCAGGAAGAGACATCAGAGAAAAACTGCCCTTACACATCCTTGGAAGGGACCCCTTCAGGTACTGTTTAAAAACAAAGCAGTGTAACTCCTGGGAGTTCACCCTTGGCTTCATATGTCTCCACTAAAATAAATAAAATAATTTAAAAAATCAGAATTTCACACAATTAGAGGGCTATTCAAACTGAGGCTTCTCAGAGATCCTCTGAAATAGCCAGTCTTCAGAAGCAGGCAGTTGCCCCAAGATTTTCAGAACAGGAAAATTGTGATGGATAGTGGG
>NW_023192350.1:1424-1673 GCF_002007445.2 Ailuropoda melanoleuca
TTTTCTTATTCTAATCATTCTACTAATTATTACCCTTGATAGGTCAGAACATCCCTGACGTCACTCCTGGGTTTCTGACTGCTGGATGTGCCATCCATCCGCAGACCGCATGGTAAGTTCCTCTGGGAACTTCCGATTTCATCAAATGAAATGAATGACCAAGGTTGGAAATTCCAATTCCTATGTCAGCTCCAAACCGAGGCCACTTTTGATGATTCAGGCACACGACTTGGAGGAATTACTACGTAT
>NW_023192351.1:0-1023 GCF_002007445.2 Ailuropoda melanoleuca
TTGCAAATATATTCTCCCATTCCGTGGGCTGTCTCTTAGTTTTTTTGACTGTTTCCCTGGCTGTGCAGAAGATTTTTATCCTGATAAAGTCCCATAAGTGCATTTTATCTTTTGTTTCTCGTGCCTTTGGAGATGTGTCATGAAAAATGTTGCTCTGGCCGATGTCGTCAAGGTTGTTGCCTATGTTCTCTTCTAGGATATTGATGGATTCCTGTCTCACATCGAGGTCTTTCATCCATTTGGAGTTTATTTTTGTGTATGGTGTGAGAGAGTGGTCAGATTTCATTCTTTTGCATGTAGCTGTCCGATTTTCCCAGCACCATTTATTGAAGAGACTGTCTCTTTTCCACTGGATGTTTTNCACCATTTATTGAAGAGACTGTCTCTTTTCCACTGGATGTTTTTTCCTGCTTTATCAAAGATTAGTTGTCCTATAGAGCCTAGGGTCCATTTCTGGGTTCTCTATTCTGTTCCATTGGTCCATGTGTCTGTTTTTGTGCCAGTACCATGCTGTCTTTGTGATCACAGCTTTGTAGTACAGCTCGAAATCCGGCATTGTGATGCCCCCAGCTTTGTTTTTCCTTTTCAANCAACAGTTCCTTGGGGATTCGGGGCCTTTTCTGGTTCCATACGAATTTAAGGACTATTTGTTCCAGTTCTTTAAAAAATGTCCTCGGTATTTTGATCGGGATAGCATTGAGAGTGTAGATTGCTCTGGGTAGCATGGACATTTTAACTATGTTAATTCTTCCAATCCATGAGCATGGAATATTTTTCCATCTTNAATATTTTTCCATCTTTTTATGTCTTCCTCAATATCTTTCAAGAGTGATTTATAGTTTCTAGAATATATGTCCTTTCCATCTCTGGTTAAGTTAACTCCAATGTAACGTATGGTTTTTGGTGCTATTGTAAATGGGATGGATTCCCTAATTTCTCTTTCTTCAGTCCTGTTATTGGTGTATAGAAATGCAACTGATTTCTGGGCATTGATTTTGTATCCTGCCACCTTACTGAATTGTT
>NW_023192352.1:0-573 GCF_002007445.2 Ailuropoda melanoleuca
TCTGGGGAGTTGATGTAACTTGCGCAAGGTCATGCGGCTGGTCAGCGAGAGAGCTGGGGCGCTAGCCCGGGCCTCGCTCTCACCATCGGGCTCCACGGCTCTTACACCCTGCCTTGGTGGTGTCCATTTCCTGGGGGTCGTCCCGTCGGACCAGCGAGACGGGGACCTCGCAAGGCAAGGACAGGTAAATGCCTGCTCATTTCACTCTCCCTGGTTCTGGGGAAACAGGCCGAGTTGGTTCTCAGAAAAGATCATCCTTACTTGTCTACCTTCCCGAGAAGGNCGAGAAGGACTCTGTGCTGCTGAGAGACAGGCCGACTTCCGTCAGCCAGGCGGCTCCACCAGCTGGTTCCCTGCATTCCCAGAAGACAGGGTCCTTTTTCATGGTAGCAGAGTAAGTGGGCTCCTTCCATCTAGTGCAGTAGAAGGGACCCTGGTCAGCTGTCTGTGGAATCCCCTCCTTTCTTTCCTCCTTCCTTGCCTTCCTTCTCTGATCCCCTCCGAGCATTTCCAAGCACCTTGCCCTGCTGTCTTCTCTGAAGTCGCCAGCTCCTCGCCACCTGTGGCCCAGGA
>NW_023192353.1:0-1269 GCF_002007445.2 Ailuropoda melanoleuca
TATTATAATTCCTAAATCTCAGATGGACTTTATTATATACTAAGTGGTTTAAACCACAGAAATTTGTTTTCCTATATTTCTAGAAGCTGGGAATTCCAAGATCAAGCTTCCTAGGGTTTGATTTTCGGTGGGTTCTCTTCCTGGCTTTCAGAGGACCACCTTCTCATTTCTGAGAAATTCCCTTTTCTCCCTCTTGCTCTTCTTAAAAGGACATAGTTCCAACCAAATAGGGCTCCACTCTTATGAGCTGATTTAAGCTTAATTACCTCCTAAAGATTCTTTCTCTAGCTATTATCGCTTTGAGGGTTAGGGCTTCAACATATGAACTTCGGGGAAATACAATTCAGTCCATAGGAGGAGCTCAGAGAACCAAAATGGCAGAGGACAGAATGATATGCCATTTGGATCAGGAAACTCTTTACTGTGTACTATGCAGTCATGGAAATCTATCATTATCTCAGAGACGGGCAAGGTGGATGGAAGGCAGGTAGAAATTGGAGATACTATTACTCAAAAGGACTATTAAATCATCAGATCCAGTTTTGAATTTGATAAAAATAAAGTCAGTTTCTTTTTTATTACCCACTGGGCAGAGGCTTATGATAATAAATTATAAAAAAAAGAAAAACACATCTCCTTTGTTCACTCTTAGTATAATGTGAATGTATCACATGTCAAAGACAATATTAGGGGACAAGTGTAGAAATAAAGAACACTTAAATAAATTGAAAATGAAAATTTGAACTCATGACAAGGGATATAAAAAAGTTTAAAAGGTAACGTGATTACAAGTTAGAGTGACAATCTTGGATGGTCCAAGATTTCTGATTTATAATAACTTAATTATTAACAATGAAAAAATTAATATTAAAGTATTACTGATTGGTTGTATCCCTGTAAATATCTTGTTATAGAAGAAAGCAAAGAAATTATCAAAGANTTGTTATAGAAGAAAGCAAAGAAATTATCAAAGATTAGCAGGATAATTTATAGGGGTTGAGGAGTCAGTTTGAAAAGGTTCTAACAGGTTAACAACGGACAATTTGAGTATTAATAGGAGTACTAATCCAATTGATTGAAATTTATAAATATTTTGATCAATAAGCATACCTTTATGAGATTGTTTCAACTCCTAAATTAAAAAAAAAATTAGAATTAGAATATCACGATTTTGCAATCCCTGGTAAGTAAAGGAACCAAAGCATTATAATCAACACACACAACCCAAATAAAAGATAACTAAATATTATGTATCTCCTGATGAAAAAG
>NW_023192354.1:0-1763 GCF_002007445.2 Ailuropoda melanoleuca
CAGTATTTCTTACAGCCTCAAAAAAGTCCACCTTTAAACCTAAAACATCAGGATGAAGACAGCATTAGAGACGAATGATAAATGAGAATATAATTAGAAAGAATTTTTTTAAAAAGGTTCGATGACTAAGACCAAAATAGGTACTTGTTGAATTTCATCATCATTTGGATTTAACTGAAAGGTGAAAAACTAAGGAAAGTTCTAATTTCATTAGATTTGAAGTAATAGGTACTCGTAACCCTCCAAAAAAAAGTTTGCATCAAACAGCTCTCTTTTATGTATTTTTATTTTTTTAATAATAATGTTTTATTATGGAATGTTAGTCACCATACAGTACATCCTTAGTTTTTGATGTAGTGTTCCATGATTCATTACTTGTGTATAACACCCAGGGCTCCATGCAATATGTGCCCTACCTAATACCCATCACCGGCCTATCCTTATCCCCTACCCCCCTTCCCTCTGAAGCCCTCAGTTCGTTTCACAAAGTCCATAGTCTCTTGTGGATCATTCCCCCTTCTGTTTACCTCCCCTTCATTCTTCCCTTCCTTCTCCTACCGATCTTCCTACTATTTCTTATATTCCATAAATGAGAAAAAGCATATGATTGTGTTTCTCTGCTTGACTTATTTCACTTAGCATTATCTCCTCCAGTCCTGTCCATGTTGCCGCAAATGTTGGGTAATCATTCTTTCTGATTGCTTAGTAATATTCCATGGTATATATGGACCACATCTACTTAATCCATTCGTCTGTTGAAGGGCATCTCGGCTCCTTCCACAATTTAGCTATTGTGGATAATGCTGCTATAAACATTGGGGTGCATATGGCCCTTCTCTTCACTATGTCTGTATCTTTGGGGTAAATACCCANTAGTGCAATGGCTGGGTCATAGGGTAGTTCAATTTTTAACTTTTTAAGGGACCTCCACACTGTTTTCCAGAGTGGCTGTACCAACTTGCATTCCCACCAACAATGTAGGAGGGATCCCCTTTCTCCACATCCTCTCCAACATTTGTTGTTTCTTGCCTTGTTGATTTTTGCCATTCTAATTGGCATAAGGTGGTATCTCAATGTGGTTTTGATTTGAATTTCCCTGATGGCTAATGATTTTGAACATTTTTTCATGTGTCTGTTAGCCATTTGTATGTCTTCATTGGACAAATGTCTGTTCATAACTTCTGCCCGTTTTTTGATTTGATTATTTGTTTCTTGTATATTGAGTTTGTGAAGTTCTTTGTAGATCTTGTATACCGGTCTTTTATCTGTAGTGTCATTTGCAAATACCTTTTCCCATTCCGGGGGCTGCCTCTTAGTGTTTTTTGACTGTTTCCTTGGCTGTGCAGAAGTTTTTATCTTGATGAAGTCCCACAAGTTCATTTTTTCTTTTGTTTCTCTTGCCTTTGGAAATGTGTCATGAAAAAAGTTGCTGTGGCTGATGTCAAAGAGGTTGCTGCCTCTAGGATTTCCTCTAGGATTTCCTGTCTCACATTGTGGTCTTTCATCCATTTGAAGTTTAACTTTGTGTATGGTGTGAGAGAGTGGTCGTTTCATTCCTTTGCATATAGCTGTCAAATTTTCCCAGCACAATTATTGAAGAGACCATCTTTTTTCCATTAGATGTTTTTTTCTGTTTTGTCAAAGATTAGTTGCCCATAGATCCGAGGGTCCATTTCTGGGTTCTCTATTCTCTTCCATTGGTCTATGTGTCTGTTTATTGAGCACATATTATTGCATCAAATGCTGTCCTGTGAACTCCACAT
>NW_023192355.1:0-2833 GCF_002007445.2 Ailuropoda melanoleuca
TTAAGGAGTAAGGCTGAGGGAGGGTCCTGCGTGTACTGGCTGGGGCTGGTGTGATTGGAACGTCCTTCCAGTGCCAAAGCGGAAACTGAGAGAGCTTTCTTATGGCCCATCCAGAGATGGGGTAGAAGGGCGAGAGGGAGAGGTGGGGATTGAAGGCTGTTGGCAGTCAAACATCAGAAACTCAGTCACCCTGTCATAATCAACATTCTCCATAAAATTTCAAAACATACAAAGATGTTGCACATATAACTTTCTATGGAAGAATTACATGTTTGGGGAGCAGTTTGGGAGATAGAAAGAACAGAAATAAGTAATTCAACATACCTAAGACCTGACTGGGCTGTTATAAGCCCAGAATATAAGAGCTGGTAGGAACTGTGGTACCAAGAAATAAAAAAGTCCTCTTTTAATAAATGGTAATGAAATGTAGTTAAGCTCCTATAGCGAGTCCTAGCCTTCCTGGCCTTCTTATTTGGCCCTTATCCTAAGAACATGAATGTTATTTAAAATATCACTGTGTTACTTTTATACATCCCTGGGAGTTCAAGGACAAGGATTGTTTATAACCACTTAATAATCTTGGAAGTGGTGGCAAATAAGGAAGCTAGCCTAGGATCACAAAGACAGTATCACGGTTTGTAATTTAGCTTATTCCACCAAAGCAAAATGCCCTTCCCACTCTCATCTGCTGTAATTTCAAGAATCATATATGCATGATTTTTCTTTCTCTCCCAACTTTCTAAAAATCATATCGTCCGATCTGTATTTGGTCTAGTAATTTTATTTAATGTGGAATTTAGCCATGCCATTTTTTAAAAATTTTGTGTGTGTATTTATTTGAGACAGAAAGAGAGAAAAAGAGAGAGAGTGAACATGGGGGGAGGGCAGAGGGAGAGGGGGAAACAGACTCCCCGCTGAGCAGGGACCCTGATGCAGGGCTCAAATCAGGGCTGCATCCCAGGACCCTGGGATAAAGACCCGAGCTGAAGGCAGATGCTTAATCGACTGAGCCACCCAGGGGCCCCTAGCCATGCCATCTTAAAAGATTACATTTATATCAAGAAATCTCTTGAAAAGAATGTTCAAATAAATGAAATACTCCCAGCAGCCATTTCACGAGCAAGACGAATTTCTCAGTATTCTAAATTTTCTGTTGTTTTCTCATGCTATAACAGGAATTGTGATGTTATTCCTAGGCTCTAGAGGAAAGTAAATAACAAGCAACATTTCTCCCCAGGTTTAATGCATTCACTCTTGGTACTCATCTTTGGTTTCACTGGTTGGTGCAAAATAGTATTTCCCATTGTTCAAGTGCCTATGTTTCTCCCCGCTCCTGTAACACAAACTGCTCTCCAGAAGTGATATGAGAGTTGCTAAATATAAAACTGTTTTTTTCTTTTGTCATTATATATATAAGGTGATTTGATTTACTCCCCCATTCCCTCAACAAACATTTCTTAAGCAACATTATATTGGGGCTCTGGCAAAGCTAGACATCTCGTTCCTGCCCTCATGCAGTACAGCTTAGGGGCGAGGATGAGCGTTCGTTCTTCATGAAAGTAGATAGCTTTCGGGGGCTCACAAATGCCTCAGAGCTCCTGGGTGGAAGAGCCGGTGTGCTGACGTATGCCTCTGACTCGGACTCCTGTACCCTTCACCATATCCTCCTGAGGTAGCAAGGAGATGTTTCTAAGTTTAAATCCATTCAATTCATGGAGGGGCTGTTAATTTTACAAATGGAATTGAATATTGGCCAGCAGGCCTTACCTAAATCAAAGCCATTGCATTCCACAGAGGCTGTCCCTCTTATGTGCCTTTAGAAGGCTTAGAGTTATGAATTTATTTTTCTGAATGTTTGTGTCATCTCTTTACCATATTTCTTTAGGCTGTAAAAAGCCCCAGCATGGGTTTGTCTGTTGCTAAGGGCAAGGAACACAGACGTTGGCTCTAGGCATAGTTATAATTTTTTTTTTTTCCAGGAAGAAAAATAGCCATGAGAAAGCCAGTTTCTTAAGGAGAATGTGCTGGAATCTGCTGCTGTTGTTGTGGTCGTGGTTGTTCTCTCATGAATGATCATAGCGCCCAATTAGGATTATTGTTTGGACCTTTAAAAAGAAGGATATTGAGATACACAGATTCATATAAATTCCTAAGATCCCAAACACAATTCATTCCAAGGCTGACCATTTGCAGATTATCTTAATATGTATATTCACGCAGTCACTGATTGGTAGATGCCAGTGGCGTGGCTGTTTACGTGGCATATACTAGGTAACGCCACGGAAGGATGCGGCCCAGGACTCTGTCTTAGAAAATGTTAAAGAAGGCCCTACACCCCATAATGTTCATTCCGCATAATAGCAACTTTGCAAAAAGGATCCACCAAGAAATGAATGTGCATTTTCTTTCTTCGTGTTGTCCAAGGGAAATGGCCCAATGTTAGATCCATTTTTGTCTTTGTTAAACCAATTCCAGAGAGAGGTTTAAAAAATAAATGGCTACAGAAGTGTATTTTCATTTGTTACACTCTGCTGAAAAGGCATCGGGCATAGCATGTTTTGACTTTCTTAAATGTGCTCAGGATTTGAATGGCTGGACATTGTTGTGATGTCTTAAACTCTCACCAACCTGTCAGAAAGAGGTGGACTAGGTAGTCAAAATATAAAACACACAAAACATTTCAAAGTAGCGTGAGACAGTCTTAAGCTGTTTTTTAACAATCTGTACTGTGCCTTTAACTCCTGATGCCTCATTTTGGGGAGAAAAAAGTTCACATGCAATGGGGAATGACGCAACATGAAATTACTTGCATGAAAATAAGGATTACTGGAGA
>NW_023192356.1:0-598 GCF_002007445.2 Ailuropoda melanoleuca
TTTCACATGGAAATATTTGGTTGTGGATGGAGTTGGCAGAAAGGAGGGCGTATTCCCATTTCTTGTTCTCTCACGTTTAGAGCAACTATGTAAGCGGTTTCTGCTTGGCTGTATGCGATCACTCTGATTGGTTTATTATTATTACCACTGTTCATGGACCACTTTATTTTAAAGGGAATGCATGTCTAAAGTTTCTGGTTACTCAATGAACCTATACAGAAGTAACCCGCACACGTTGTGGCGACCTTGGGGCTGAGTGTGCTGGTCACTAAGCCAACTGCAAGGCCATCAGCTTGAGCTTTAAGCCCTCACGATGCTCCACATTACGTCATGTCTCTGAAAGTTCTTAATATTTGTTTCCACTGTCAGCAGTCTCTCATCAGCCACCGTATCAGTTTCGGCTCACGTTAGGAAGGCTGTCTGGTGAGACTNGTGAGACTTACGCCCGAGCAGAGACATGGTTACTTTGGCAGGGTTCTTACACAAACAGATGAAGACAGCTGATAACATTATAGACTTCACTTGTCATCTCGTTTTTCGAGGGCACTTGCTTCCCTGAAAATTATTTATGTTTGATCTATTAATCCATGGCAACCAC
>NW_023192357.1:0-598 GCF_002007445.2 Ailuropoda melanoleuca
TTTCACATGGAAATATTTGGTTGTGGATGGAGTTGGCAGAAAGGAGGGCGTATTCCCATTTCTTGTTCTCTTACGTTGAGAGCAACCATATAAGCGGTTTCTGCTTGGCTGTATGCGGTCACTCTGATTGGTTTATTATTATTACCACTGTTCATGGACCACTTTATTTTAAAGGGAATGCATGTCTAAAGTTTCTGGTTACTCAATGAACCTATACAGAAGTAACCCGCACACGTTGTGGCGACCTTGGGGCTGAGTGTGCTGGTCACTAAGCCAACTGCAAGGCCATCAGCTTGAGCTTTAAGCCCTCACGATGCTCCACATTACGTCATGTCTCTGAAAGTTCTTAATATTTGTTTCCACTGTCAGCAGTCTCTCATCAGCCACCGTATCAGTTTCGGCTCACGTTAGGAAGGCTGTCTGGTGAGACTTACNCTGAGACTTACGCCCGAGCAGAGACATGGTTACTTTGGCAGGGTTCTTACACAAACAGATGAAGACAGCTAATAACATTAGCGACTTCACTTATCTCGTTTTTCGAGGGCACTTGCTTCCCTGAAAATTATTTATGTTTGATCTATTAATCCATGGCAACCAC
>NW_023192358.1:0-580 GCF_002007445.2 Ailuropoda melanoleuca
TCCCGCGTCGGGCTCCCTGCTCAGTGGAGAGTCTGTTTCTCTGCCCCTCCACTGGCTCATGCTCGCTCGCTCTCTCTCTCAAATAAGTAAATAAAATCTTAAAACAAAACAAAACAAAAACAATTTTTGTCCATAACAGAGGCAATATCTTTGTAAGATTAATATTTCCAACCTTTTAATGTGTTTAGCTAAAAATTGGGATTTTATTTTTTATAAGACTGATTTATGAGATTGAAACCAAATTGCGTTTATAATAAGGAAGTTGTTTTCTTTGTCTTCACATTAATTTTATGTTTTCTAGAATTACTTCTGTAAAATATGTAGTTTATTTATAAGACAACATGACACTCTGCTCAACTCAGTAAATCACTTGTCTTAAAAGTGATTCAAAACGTAAAAAGTGGGGCGCCTGGGAGGCTCAGTTGTTAAGCATCTGCCTTCAGCTCAGGGTGTGATCCTGGGGTTCTGGGATCGAGCCCCACATCAGGCTCCTCCACTGGGAGCCTGCTTCTTCCTCTCCCACTCCCTCTGCTTGTGTTCCCTCTCTTGCTGGCTGTCTCTCTCTCTGTCAAATAAATAA
>NW_023192358.1:632-864 GCF_002007445.2 Ailuropoda melanoleuca
AAAAAGAAAGAAAGAAAGAAAGAAAGAAAGAAAGAAAGAAAGAAAGAAAGAAAGAAAAGAAAGAAAGAAAAAGAAAGAAAGAAAAAGAAAAAAGTGATTCAATGGTGTAGAATGGAGGTTGCATGTTCCTTTCTTATGATAAATTTTGACTTTCGTGTCATTCTGTACTTGAATGTAGGGTAAAATAAGCTTATAAATTGTGACAGAATTATATTAACATAAGGGAGGAAGA
>NW_023192359.1:0-15258 GCF_002007445.2 Ailuropoda melanoleuca
CCCGGAAGGAAAGGCAAGCTTCTGGAAGCAGTGGTCCAGCTGGGAAATATACCTGTCTTGATGCAAATTTGTACATTATAAATATAAATATAAATTATATTTTTTAAATTCCTATTTCAATTTTAGTTTAACTTGGAAAAAACCAAAATCAACTATGTTACTTACATTTAGCCCCAAACACAAACTTGACTTTATCAGCATAGGATGATATTTTAGTTTTGCATTTAGATTTGAGTGATTATAAGTAGAGAGAGAATTTCCTTAACACTATCAATACTTTAGATAAATACAAACCAGGGCTTTTTGCACTTTTGTCTGCCTTTGTATTATTCTAAAAATGTAGTCTTTCCGATATTCAATCACCTGGCTTATTAAAAAAAAAACACATACAAATTATAGCTGTTCCAAAGGAGAATAATCACCCAAGGATATGTATTTAGAGGCCTTGGATTCCTTGAATATGTTTCTTGGCCAGATAAAACATCCCCCCAAGAGTTCATATATCTGAGTTTGATAGTCTTGGATAAATGTCAAGCCAAAAATGGTAAGGCATATTCAGTTGAGTGTTTCTACATTTGTAATAAATACTTTATTAAAGTTACACATAACATTTTTGTTTATTTGTTTCTACTGCTCTCTAAATAAAATATGCTCAATTAAGGAAACTAATGTCTATATTTTTTGTCCAGTGTATCCCTAGGAAACTTCCCAATAACATCTCTACTTCCTCCATGTAAATTAATCATTAATACACCTTTTAATGTGGGGCGCCTGGGTGGCTCAGTCAGTTAAGCATCTGCCTTCAGCTCATGTCATGATCCCAGGGTCCTGGATCCAGCCCTGCATCTGGCTCTCTGCTCAGCAGGAAGCCTGCTTCTCCTTCTCCCTCGGCCTGCTGCTCCCCCTGCTTGTGCATGTGCTTGCATGCTCTCTCTCTTTCCTTCTGTCAAATAAATAAATAAAATCTTAAAAAAAAAAAAAAAACTTCTTTTAATGCTTTGGCATTCATCTGGATGGGAAGTTCTTCTTTACTTGATCATTGCTAACCACTCCCTCTTTCAAATATCTCACTGGGCTTCTGAGAAACTAGTCTCTTGCTTTTCCTCCTACTCTTTGGGAATTCCTTCCGAGTAGCAGTTTGCTGAGGTTCTCTCAGTCAGCTCCATCACCAAACTCAGTGTTCCTCAGAATTGCACCTTTGGCCTTTTCTCACTCCATATTCTATCCCTAAGGGACATCCATTCCCTAGGATTTAATTACCATCTCAGCTAAGGGCTTCTATCATTAAGCCAGGCTATTATTTTTTTTAGTTCCTACTTCATAAATCTAACTGCCTACTGACTTGATAATTCAAGGGCATCTCCCACTCAGCAGATCTGAAACTAAACTCATCTCATCCTTGAACCTGCTACTCTTTCAGGTCCCTAGTCACAATAAGTAGCACCAATATTTACCCAGTTCCTCAATGTAAAGTCTAGGAGAAATAATGGACTCCTCCTTTCCCGAATCCCTAATATTCATTAAATCTGCAAATGCTATTAATTCCAACTTCTACACAATTCTTAAATATGTCCCCTTGTTCTCTTCCAAATATCACCATTCTTGTCTAAGACTTCATATGTCATTTTTCAAGTAGAATATTAAGTCACCTATATGTCTTCCAACTTCAAATCTTGTTTGCCTTCATTCTCATTATCTACATTCAGAATGAGAAATTTTTTTTTGAGAGAGAGAGACAGGGAGTGGATGTGCACCCATATGCACGAGGGGAGGGGCAGAGGGAGAGAAAGAGAGAGAGAGATTCTCAAGCGGGCTCCACACTCAGCTCAGAGCCCAATGTGTGGCTTGATCGCATGACCCTGAGATCATGACCTGAGCCAAAATCAAGAGTCCAACACTTAATCGAATGAACTACCCAGGCATCCCAGATTTTTTTGAAATATAAATCTAAGCATGTGATCCTTCTACTTAAGACCCTTCACATGCTTGCCACTACTCTTAAATTAAAATACAAACTACTTTTCAAGATTTATCAGGCCATCTAAGACCTGGCCCTCATCCTCCCCTCCAGCCTCAGATGACAACATGCTCTTGAGAATTCATTCTTTGAAAGAATGACTGGCCAATTATTCTGTCTGAAACATTTGTCCTTTATGCTTTGCCTATTAACATTTATTCATTCTTTAAATTTCAGTTTCAACATTATTTTATCAAGAAACACTTCCCAGAACCTGAGTCCAGGAGAGCTCCTTCCATTGTATATTATTATAGCACTCCCCAGTATCACTTCTGTAACATTAGCTATACTTGTAATTTCTTATCTGTTGTATGTCTTCCTCATTACATTTTATATTCCATGTGAGGAGGGGCTCTGTCGATGCTTACTGCTATCACATCAGTACAACAGTATATAAAATCTTCGATGGATATTTATCATTAAATAAATGAACAAAACCAACAGAGTTTAAAAACAGTAGTGTTGAAAAATTTATTGATTAGTATTTGGGTTTTCTTTTTTCTTAACTTTTATTTTATACATATTTTTAAGATTTATTTATTTTAGAGAGAGAGGGTGAGCCGGCGGAGGAGGGGGATGGCGGAGGGAGAGGAAGAGACTCCTCAAGCAGACTTCCTGTTGAGCATGAGCCCAACACAGGGCTCCACCTCAGGATCCATGAGATCATGACCTGAGCTGAAATCAAGAGTCAGCCACTTAAGTGACTGAGCCATGCAGGCACCCCTCTTAACTTTTGTTTTAGATAATTATAGATTCATATCAAGCTGCAACAAATAGCACAGAGGTTCTATGTACCCTTTATCTGCTTTCCCCCATGGGAGAGCCTGTAAAAGTATAGTTCAGTATTACAGCCAGGGTATCGATGTTAATACAGCCAAGATGCAGAACATGTGTATCAGCACAAAGTTACTTTCTGCTGCCCTTTTGTACCCACACCCACTTCAGCCTGCCCTTCCCTTCCCTGATCCCTGGGAACTGCTAACCTGGTCCCCATTTTCATCATCTTGTCATTTCAAGAATGTTATATATATAGAATCATAGAGTAACTTTTGGGGATTGGCTTTTTTCTCTTCGCATAATTCCCTTGGAGATTCTTTCACCTGTTGGAGGACAACTAGGTTGTTTCCAGTTTGGGGCTACCATGAGTAAAGTAGCTATAAACATTTGAGTACAAGTTTTTGTACGAATGTACATTTTCATTTCTCTGGAATAAATACCCAGGAGTAAAATTGCTAGATCATATCAAACTTGTAGTTTCTGTTTTTTAAGAAACTGCCAAACTGTTTCCCAGAATGGCTGTAACACTTTACCCTCCTACCAGCTATACAAGACTGACCCAATTTCACTGTATCTTCACCACCACATGGTGTCGTCACTATTTTTTTTTTTAATTTAGCTATTCTGATAGGTGTGAAGAGATCTCTCATTGAGGCTTTACTCTTCATTTCGCTTACAACTAATGAGGTTGAACATCTTTTTGTGTGCTTATTTGTCATCTGTGCATCCTCTTCAGGGAAAAATATCTCTTCACATCTTTTATACATTTTCTAATCGGACTGTTTTAAATGCTGTGTTCTGGGAATTCTTTATATATTCAGAATACTAGTCCTTTGTCAGATACATGTTTGGCAGAATGTTCTTCCTCTATGTAATTTGTCTCTTCATCTTCCAAACAGTTTGTCCCAGAGGACAAGTTTTTAATTTTGGTGAAGTCCAATTTCTCATCTCAGTGTTGACATCTACTAACTGTTTTTTCATTTAGTTTGAAATCTTTCCAGTCATTTCTCTGACAAATGATTTTTTCACTGCGATTAGGACACTTGCATGTTATGTTATGAGATTCTGAATCTTATTTAAATCTTTTAACTCGTTGTTAGTAATACCACTCTGGCAGGGGGGAGGGGAGCACAGTCTCACCACTACCAGTGAAGGTAGAAGTCCAGGGGTACACTTGTTACAGACAGCTGGAAGTGGGAATTCCAGGGCCCCACACAGTCCCCACTGACCCTGCCATGGGGGTGGCCTCACTATCACTGGGCAACAGTGGAAGTCTCAACTCTCTATTAGAATCTCCTCAGACACAACCTCGCAGGGAGAGGAGAAGTGCCTCAATACTGCTGAGTGGGGATAGAAGTCCAGGCTCTCATATGGTCTCCAATAATACCATGGGGGTAGTTTGGGGGCCCTCTTACCAAGCTGGCAGGGATGAAAGCCCCAGCCTCCTTACCAGCCTTCTCTGACACCAGCCTGCTGAAGGGAAGATAGAGGGTGCCCTGTTACAGCCCTGTGAGGGTAGCAGTCTAGATGTCCACTGGATCTTTGCTGGTGTAGGTAAACATGGGGCCACAGCTTGTTCTGTGCTATTTGGCCGGAGTGGAACAGTTATTGTCTAAAACTTTCCTATCTTGCTATGTTTCCCTTCTTCTGGACCCTGGTTTAGTGAGAACAGGCTTTTATTGGGACTTTTAAAAAACTCCGTCCACCAGCACTTCCTAGTTTCCTCCTTCTTCAACTCTGAGGGAGTGTGTAGTAGGGGAGAGGGGGCGTGCCTTAGAGAGGAGAAACAACTGCTTTCAGCTGCTCACTGTGGTCCATTGTCCCTTGTTCATTAGGCCTTTCACTGGTGGTCCACTATTGGGACTTCCTCCTGGGAGATGTGGGACTGGGTCTGCTTGCTCCCACCATCAGTCCCTGTGCTGTCAGCCAGCAGGACCTGCACCTGGTACTGTGGCATGTAGCCAGCTGTGCACAAAGCGCTCCAGCTCCTCCAGCTCCTGGGAGGAGGAGGCTGATACTGCAGAGGTGTTCCTCATCCCTCCAGCTCAGTGACCTGGGTTGAGGTCAGATTCCTGCTCAGGCTGCTCTTAGCCCCAGTCCAGCAGTGGGGGAAGGAGCGTGGAAAGGGGAAGGGGAGAGCAGGCCCCAGAGATTCACCTCCTGCCCCAAGTTCCCTCCCCACTGCCCTATGGGCTTCCTTTTTATATTTGCTTAGTCATAGGATTAAAGTACCTAATCCCCTTTTCTTTGCTTTTTCTCAATTGATTTTCTAAATTTGTTTGTCAATTCTCTGCAGTGAAATCTACTGGTAAGTTTCTTTTTGCTGGCTTCAGCCAGGTTAAATCTTGAGCGAACTTTAGCTGGGGCAGCCTGTAAATCAGTGGACTCGATCCTCTCTGACACTTTTAGTTCTCATAAGCTCTACATTAACATCCCCTACTCTTCTGTTAGCTCAGCAGCCTTCTCTGCTGCCAAGCAAACCCAAGATCCGTGCCCCAAGGGATTGCTCTCAAATCACAGTGTGCTCTATGCCTGGCTGGAGAATTTCCTAGGGCTTTATTTCTGCCTAGATTATCCCTCATTCATCTTAATATGGTATCCAGTTGGCCATTTAGGACACAGGCATCTCAGAACAGAAATACATTGACATGATAGAATGATTTATGGGGCTGTGGAGTGTTCACTGCACTGCAGTAGCCAGTGGGGCAGGGAGGCAACAAGAGAAATTTTCCTCTAATCTTCAGTAGTTGTGCTTCTTCCAAACAATTAAATTATTTTACTTCATCATATATATACCGATTCATGTCACTGACCATGCATTCCTATTTATTTTTAAATATTTCTGACCACACTATTCTTCAGTTTGTATCCTTACTTATACATTTTGGAATGTCAATATTTTTCAAAATTAATTTGACACTAGCCAGCATTCTGCAGCTATTCTAGAGAATTATGATTTTCCATTTTCTCAACAAGAAAAAAAATACAACTCTAAACAAACACAATTCAAACAAAGATAGAGCCTTGACACTTTGGGACCCCCATGATAGACTAGAGATCAGATTCTTTGTACCTACATATCAAATATAGATGAGCCTTACTTCTTTACAGAAATACACTAGGCTTGTTTCAATACCTTGTCACAGGTCTTATGAATGAGTACCTCCCTCAGGTAAATATGCTTTTCTTACAAACACTCCAAATAACCTCCTATACTTTCCTCTTTTGTGTTTGCATCTGTTTTCCACTGATCTCTTCAGAAATTGATCCAATAATATACAAATTTTAGTTCTATCCAGTCAACTCAGGAAAAATAAAGGTTAAATACATTCAAGACTTTTATCTTCACCACTCCAAAGTTTGGGACTGAGTAAACCTACAAAGGTAAACATTGGCTATAATTGATAACATGAAAGTGATCTATTTATCTCCCTACTGTCAGTGGTAAGAATTATCTTTACGTATCAGGGGTTTTACATCTATTTCAAGTTTGGTACTACAAGTTTAGGTATGTCTGTCCACTCAGGATATGTTTTTACACCCTCATCCCCTCATCTCAGTGCTTCTAAGCACTTCATCCAAAAGATCATGCAACTCTATAGAGATATTTTTACACAAACCAACATATTGCCTCAAAATCTTCTCTCTTCCCCTCTGTTGCATTACCAGGCAATTTCTTTTTCATTATTTCTCTCATGGGGAAACCAATGTGACTCAAAGATTTAGTCCCCCAAGAAAAACTAATAATGGGCTCGGTATTGGCATTCCCTGAGACAACAGTAGGTCACTCTCTTGTGTATCTAATTAGCTTATTTCCCATTTTGAAGAATCATATATAGCTTTGACTTTGAGGGAAGTTTATGTATAGAAAGTAAGACTGAGCTCTCTGAATTTCTGTTCTTCCAAAAATGTAAATCCTGTGGCTGAACAGGCAGGTAGGAAAGATGTTTTTAATTATAAAACTGCACCTATCATGGTTGTGTCCCTTTCTCTCTCTCCCAACCTTAATTCTGCTTCAGCATCTGTTTCTCTGTAAAATATTAGTGTCAGAAATATTCTCCTTTTGAAATATTTTTGTCCTTTTACTCTACACCATCACTCTCTTACTCTCAAATTTCGTTCAGGGCATTGCATTGTCTTATCAAATCAATTCTACACAGACACATAGACACATACACACTTTTTGATATGTTCAATTTGTCCCCTTAGTGTGAAAATTTTTCAAGATTCATGTGTTTCTGATTTTTGTGCCATCCAACTCATTTTAAACTTTTTTTTTCACTGTGTTAAACAGACATCTGGCCTCAGCTATTCCTGCCCTATTTGAGAACCAAATTCTGTTTTAAACAAAAGGAAGGGGGCGCCTGGGTGGCACAGCGGTTAAGCGTCTGCCTTCAGCTCAGGGCGTGATCCCAGTGCTCTGGGATCGAGCCCCACATCAGGCTCCTCCTCTGGGAGCCTGCTTCTTCCTCTCCCACTCCCCCTGCTTGTGTTTCCTCTCTCGCTGGCTGTCTCTATCTCTGTCAGATAAATAAATAAAATCTTTAAAAAATAAATAAATAAACAAAAGGAAGGAAGTCTCAATTCTCCACCTCCAGGATTCTGGTGTGGTTCTCTTTCCTTCAGCATTACTTTCCTCCACATTTGAAGGAACCAGCCAATGCCTAGTCTGAGAGGCTATTCTCAGAGTCAGAAAGCTTCTGGCCCCGTGCCAGGGCATGGTACAGAGGAGCTGGTAGCTATAAGTTCTGAGATGGAACTGTTCAAGGACTAAACAGGTTGTGTGAAGAAATAGGAAAGGGGATTAGCAAGAGAAATTCCCAATGGCAAAAAAAGTCTTTCAGGAAGGGAAGCCAATTTTATTTTAAATTAATAAAAACTGAGGGTTGACAGACCACTTCCAATTAGGTTACAGTGACCCTTTCAAATATAAATACTTCTAGCCTCTTCATGACTCTTTCTAATAAGCGGGTATAGAGCACTATTGAGGAAGACCATTGGACTGGAAGTTAGGCTGACTTCTAGTTCTGGCCCTGTGAATGTATTCCTGTGAACACTCTGGCCAGTCATTTATCCTCATGGGGTTGGCTCTCTACCTGTAGAATGAAGTGACTGAATAGGTTCTCTCAAAGTTCTTTCCCACTTCCATACAAATCTATAATTCTGATCATCTTATTTGTTTAATATGTATCTATATTTCTTATTTAATGATGGGTCTTCTCAGGCCCTGAATGACTGGAAAAGTTTACATCTCCAAGAGGAAGGATAGCAAACTCTATGGGGACTTGACTTCTGCCAAATTCCTAAGAGCTTCACAAAGTCACCAGGGTTTTCTAAAAAGGCAGAGAAACCAAGTGAATGGTCTTTTTCTCTCTCAGATCATGAGGATCTCCTCATCAGTGACACATGCTAATTCCAGATGTTTGTAATAAAAAGGACAGAAATTTCTTCACTCATTTAAATACTCACTTTTTATGTATATATAACTGGACTATACCAGGAAATACAAGTTTGTGGAGAAGATATTATTAAATCAATTTCTCTATATATTTGTGAGGGATACTGTTTTGTTTCTTCTATGAACAATTTAGTACCTATTTCTAGGAAATTCATTCATCACATATTTCCTGGGCTTCTATGTGCCAGCCGCTGTTTTAGGCAGGTGATATAGTGTTAGACAAAGCAGAAAGGGTGCCTATATCAAAAACTTTAATTTTATATTTATGAAAATCTATGAATACTAGAATGAGAGTAAGCCAAATAGTGCCTAGAGGCTAAACGGATGCTTTTGGCTACTTCCTAATTTTTTTAGAGGTGATTCACCTGCCAGTTCACTGAGGCATCATGTTCAACCACTCTATTCTACCAAACCCCACTGCCACGCCCATGATTCATATGCTTAAAGTCCTGTCTTCATCTCAGTGGTTATTTTCCCTACCGCCTTACTATTACTTTCCATCCTTCCAGTCAAAATATACCTAAAGCAGTGAATGGAAACCCAAGTAAAGTTCATACCCAGGTGTTTGTAATGTATCAATGTGTGTTGATTAACTATGACAGGCACCTAAGCAAAGATGTGCAATGTTCTACCAATGCCTTTCTTTGATCATCATTTTATCCTCCCTATTTGACTTTTAGGAATTTATTTCTTCTCTTCACCCTCCTTTTATTTTCTTACACTCCTTCCCATTGATCTTCATTCTTCCCCTTTCTTTATGTGTTCATTCCTGCCTGTCCTTTACACATGCTACCGACTCCAACTCAACCACATTGAATACACTCAGTTCCATATTTTCCATTGTGACTGTCCACAGTATAATAATTAAAGTTCATAAACAGATTATATTATATGCTATAAATGGAAGTTTAGAGACTTTAGGATTATAGGTTCATGTAGTGTGGGATTTTCCTGTTTACAAAAATTATCACTCAAACTCCAATGCAAGCACCATTTCAGCAGTACAAACCTAACATTAATATATATATACACGTAAAAAACAGACTTCAAATGTGTATTAACTGTTATTATGTTAACTGTTATTATTCTTTTCTCATTTCTAATTGTTGTTTATTTTATTATTCTTGATTATATTTTCAAAAGGTTATCTATTTTTTGTTTTTTTTTTAAACTTTTTTCGATGCTCATATACACTCTTCCAATTTTCTAGGAGTCAATACGTATTATTTTTGGTTTTAAGTTTTATTGTTTTATTTAACTCGAATTCCTCGAGTTTAATTTTTGCATCCTTTTCTAACTTCTTAAGTTGACTCATTATCCCATGTACTTGAATAAATAAGAGCAATTTAAAGCAATAGATGGCCTCTGAGTGCATCTTTGCTCATACTACCAAACCCATGCTCTGGGCTCCCATTATTTTGTAAATAATTTACTATCAATTAAATAAAAGATCTGTCAATAATCAATTTAAATTATCAACATTTAACACATTGTGTGAAGCACTCCTCAAAGTTAATTCCTTCTCTCATTTCTTTCAGGTCACTTTAGAGCCTTCCCTTCCTTATGATTCAATGGACCAAGGAAATGGCTCTGTGGTAACTGAGTTCGTGTTACTGGGACTTGCACAGTCCTTGGGAATGCAGGTTTTCCTTTTTCTCTTCTTCTCTTTGTTCTATGTGGGAATTATCTTGGGAAACCTCTTCATTATGTTAACAGTGATTTTTGATTCTCACTTACACTCCCCCATGTATATCCTGCTGGCCAACCTATCATCCATTGACCTGGGTCTTTCATCCACCACAGTTCCTAGGATGATCTCTGATCTTTTCAGTGGTTGCAAAATCATTTCCTTCCATAACTGCATGATACAAATGTTCTTTATTCATGTCATGGGAGGAGTTGAGATGGTACTGCTCATAACCATGGAATATGACAGGTATACAGCCATTTGCAAGCCTCTCCACTATCTAACTACTATGAATCCCAAAATGTGCATGCTTTTGATAGTGGCTGCTTAGATCATTGGGGTGATTCATGCTGTGTCTCAGTTTGTTTTTGTCATAAATTTACCGTTCTGTGGCCCTAATAATGTGGGGAGCTTTTATTGTGATTTTCCTAGGGTTATTAAACTTGCATGCATGGACACTTACAGACTAGAATTTGTGGTCACTGCCAACAGTGGCTTCATATCTATGGGCACCTTTTTGTTCTTAATTGTATCATACATCGTTATTCTGATCACTGTCAGACAACATTCTTCAAAAGATTTGTCCAAAGCATTCGTCACTCTGTCAGCTCACATCACTGTAGTGGTTTTGTTTTTCACTCCGTGCATGTTTCTCTATGTGTGGCCTTTCCCTACCAAGTCAATGGATAAATTTTTTGCCATTGTGGACTTTGTCACCACTCCTGTATTAAATCCTGCCATCTATACTTTAAGGAACAGAGATATGAAGGTGGCAATGGGAAGGCTGAGTCGACAAGTTGTAAGTTCTATGGAGATGCCATGACAGATTTCACTGGTAAGAGCACAAGATGAATGTCATGGACCATCAGGACCCTTGTGATCACCATGAACATTATGGATTATGTACAATTCATTATCACCTTAAAAAAAAACTGAGAACTCTACATGAAAGAGATACTGAATTAAAGAACTTCACTTTCAAATACAGCTGCAGTATTTTCTGTTAAGTATGAAAACTTAGGGGCGCCTGGGTGGCACAGCGGTTAAGCGTCTGCCTTCGGCTCAGGGCGTGATCCCGGCGTTCCGGGATCGAGCCCCACGTCAGGCTCCTCTGCTGAGAGCCTGCTTCTTCCTCTCCCACTCCCCCTGCTTGTGTTCCCTCTCTCGCTGACTGTCTCTATCTCTGTCAAATAAATCAATAAAATCTTTAAAANTCAAATAAATCAAAAAAATCTTTAAAAAAAAAAAAAAAAAAAAGTATGAAAACTTAAGTGTTATATATTCCTACTGACCTATAAAGTTAAATTGCAATTTCATCAATGACCATACTCAATTTTCATGTAATTGTTTTTTATCTCCATGTACATACATATGTGTACATATGATTGAGCTTTATCAGTACCTTCATACTGATTATAAGCATCACTAGGAATCACTAGGAATCAATATTTCTTATGGAAATTACGTGGATCCAATGGATAAAGTATGAGTTTATACAAACCAGCAGCCATTAAAAATTGAGAAAGAAATATTTCTCATCCTAATTATAGTTTAAGTTAGATAAATAGGCAGGGAACACTATGCTACAACTCTTAAGAATTGTTTTCAGTCTTTGATTGTCACTGTTTACTTTAGAAATAGATTCTACTGTTTTGCCTTATGCAAAATTTCTCTATATTCCATTTTTTTTTCAATAGCAAATTTCTGTTGTCCTTGCAGTCTTCTTCAAAACATTTCTTGATTAACCCTAAAAGAGTATCTACAATTATAAAAGTATTTCAAGGATCTTATTACCTAAAAAAAAGGTACCCAACTCAGATCTCACCTTATTTAATGCACCTGTATATAAGCCAGGGTGCTTAGGACAAAGAAGATGATTGACATCTTTACTTTTACTTTACTTTTCCAAGTAGAACTTGAGAAGCCTGATGGATCAAAGACCACAATTGAGAAATCACTTGGAATGTATCCCTATGACTGATTTAAGAAACAATTGTGGTGACTCAGCTCAGTTGTAACTGCTGCACTGTAATTAAAGCTGCTCAATAAAATGGTAAATAATCAATGAGACTTTCTTACTATTGGTCAAGGTATTTTTTTCCCCATATTTTATCCAAAAGTGATCATAAATGCTATAAGCTACCTTCTTTGTATAATATCTAAAGCATTATTGTCTCCTGAATCCATCTGGATTTTTAACCTCAGAACATTATCTTACTGGTTTCACTATGATTCTTTTAAAAAGTCACCTTTAATAGAGAGGGGCGCCTGGTGGCTCAGTTGGTTAAGCTTCTGTCTTTGGCTCAAGTTATGATCCCAGAGTCCTAGAATCTAACCCCAGAGCCCCATGTCAGGCTCCCCGCTCAGCGGGGAACCTGCTTCTCCCTCTGTCCCTCCCCCAGATTGTGCTCTCTCTTCAAATATATAAATTAAATTTTAAAAAGTCTCCTTTAACAGAGAAAGACAAGAACCATATGATTTCACTGATAGGTGACATCTCAAACACAAAAAACAAATACAAAACAAACAGACTCTTAGAGAAAAAAAACTGGTTTGCCACATGGCAGATGGCGGGGAATGGGAGAAATAGATAAAGGGGATTCAGAGGTACAAACATCCAGTTATAATATAAATAAATCACAGAGATGAAAAGTACAGCATATGGAATAAAGTCAATAACATTGTAATAGTGTTCTATGGTGACACACGGTGACTAAACTTAGTGTGCTGAACACTGAGTAGTGTACAGAATTGTCAAATCAATGTGTTATACACTGAAAGGAACAACACATTGTATGTCAATTATACTTCAATATAAAGAGAATTAAGGGAAATATAAATATAAGGAAAAAAGTTTCATTTGCACAGAAAAAAAAATCACCTTTAGGATGCAGTGAGGTACTAGAAAAACCTAAGGAAGCCAAGAAATTGTGACAACAGCCCCTGACTCAAGAAGATTGTGTGTGTATCCTCAAGGGAAAACCTGTGAGACTAAATCACTTAGTCTCAGTACTCAAACTCCAGCCTGGCTATTTCCAGATCTCCTCACCTGCCTCTGGTCACTCATAAATGGCTCTTAACCAAGTGTCTTACTAAGGAAGACCAGTCAGACACACTTTATTCCCTTGGAAAGCTTCTGCTTCAAGACAAAGTGCAAAAAGGAAAATCTGTACTCTTCCATCCTTTGAAAATTGCTGTAGTCTCTTCCACATATGAAGGAGGTAGGTGGAATGATGAAAGTAAAGTATATTAGCAGAACTAAACAAAGTGTAGCATTTTATTAATAAAGAGATGCTTCTATCAGCAAGAACCCATTTGGCAGAATTCATTGCGTGTGCATCTTCAAGAAAAATGGAAGGATCCAGAGGTCAATTCAAATACTTAGAAAGTTAGTGTCAATATTAACAAGGATTGCCCTTTACAACTTAGTATATGTTATACAAGTGTTCTAAGTGTTGAGTCCTTCTGAATCTTCAAGGCTAATCTCTTCTTTCCTTTCTATTTAAGGATTCTTTTTCCATATACCCAGATGCCATGTTCTCTTACCCACCTCTTTCCCTCCTTCCTGCAATTCCAATATAATCTAGTTTTGGATGCTTCTTTCACATAAAGGTTCAAATCATACTCCTAGAGTTGTGGAATTTTGTCTTTGAGGGCTTTTGATCCAATGAGCTCATTTGTACACAGGAAAACTAAGGCTTGGAGATTCTCAATGACATGCCAAAATCACACTGTAAATTTGTACTAAAATCCCTAAGTCTCCTGACTTTAATCTCAGTGAAACTTACGAAGACTTTAGGTATTTTTCTTTAAAGAGGGGTACAAGATATTTAGGACTAACATGACACCCTAAATGTTGAATTTTCAGTTTAATCTAGTACATAGGGAAAGATTTTCTTGTTCATTTGTAGCTGGCTCTTCATCAATGTTACAGCCAATGTGTAAGATTCTGGGGAACTTCTTCAATAAACTTAATGTTCAACTTAGAATCAATAGAATTCTTCTAAAACTCCTTGAACCATTTTTGAAGAATCAGATATGAGCTTTGCGAGGATTACAGTGGTGAAGGGTCCCCTATAACTGAGAACCCAACATCATCACTCACTGCTCAGTAGTGTACACTCAGGAAATGAGATGTCCTAACTAAGTGAGCAAGAAATTCCTTTTGCTGAAGAGCAGCATATCTGAATTCTTACTTGTTACCATGGTATAAAGTCTTTTTGCTGCAAAAGAGAAACCACTGGTCAGCTATCACCCTTGGTATATTTCTTATGGAGATGTGAGTATTGAGTTTGTCCTCTCAGTGAAATGAAATGGTTGTGCATAAATAAATAATGAAGTTCCATTCTCTGAGTTGCATACTTTGATTCTTATGAACCATCCTAGACAATCAGTCACATCAGAAATGAATCTCACAACAGGAATCCCATCCTCTCTACTGTCAATGATTACTATGATTGTATTTATTACCTTGCTAAACAGAAGGTAACAGAGGGCTTATGTCTTGTCTTACTATTAGACTTCTCTTTATACTTGAAGATAAAATTAGAATTGCTATGTTCTTAAAGGAACTTGAAAACAGTAATATGGAGCACTAGTAAACAGGGCTAAGGGAAGGATCTGAGAAAATGAAGAGAAAAGTGTAATTTCCAAGGGCGATGCAATAAACATGATTAAGGAAGTGTTGATAACAAATATTACTATTCCTCCAAGAAATTTAGTAAGAATAACATATACTTCCATACCTCCCTGGAACACATCAATTTTGACAATTACTTAGAATTTGTTAGAAATGTATTAAATAATTGCACATAATTCTTCAATAGTTCTGGGCTGTATTCATACTAACACACAAATCCCTTAGCAGGCATTCCAGAATCCTTTTTCAATTTTATCTCCAATTAAAACCCTTCATATTTTCTCTCATGTAGATTTTTTGCATTTTTCTCACTTTTCATTTCACCTCTAAATCACCTTTCTTTTATCCTTTCATTTTCCTATTTTATTTATTTTTCTTCTATTTTTCAGCTCTAATTTTATTTTGGATTAACTCTTTTTTCTTTAAAGAATTTCTTTTTTTTTAATGATTTTTATTATATTATGTTAGTCACCATACAGTACATCCCCGGATTCCGATGTAAAGTTTGATGATTCATTAGTTGCGTATACCACCCAGTGCACCATGTAATACATGCCCTCCTTACAACCGTGCACCATGTAATACATGCCCTCCTTACAACCCATCACTGGTCTATCCCAATCCCCCACCCCCATCCCCTCTGAGGCCCTCAGTTTGTTTCTCATAGTCCATAGTCTCTC
>NW_023192360.1:0-1711 GCF_002007445.2 Ailuropoda melanoleuca
GCTAGGACTTCCAGTACTATGTTCAACACTAGTGGTGAGAGTGGACATCCCTGTCTTGTTCGTGATCTTTGGGGAAAGACTCTCAGTTTTTGCCCATTGAGGTTGTTGTTACCTGTGGGTTTACATATATGTCCTGTATTATGTTGAGGAATGTTTACTCTAAGCCTACTTTGTTGAGGGTTTTTTATCATTAATGGATATCGTATTTTGTCAAATGATTTTTTCTGTATTTGTTGAAGTGATCATATGGTTCTTATCCTTTCTCTTTATTGATGTGATGTATCACCTTGACTTATTTGCAAANTCACCCTGGTAACCCGGGAATAAATCCCACTTAATCTTGGTGAATGATTCTTTTTCATGTATTGTTGATTTCAGTTTACTAGTATTTTGTTGATTTTTGCATCTATGTTCATCAGAGATATTGTTCTGTAGTTCTTTTGGTTTTTTGGTTTGTTTTTGTTTTGTTTTTTGGTAGTGCCTTTATCTGATTTTGGTATCAGGGAAATACTGGCCTCATAGAATAAATGTGGAAATTTTCTTTCCTTTTCTATTTTTGGAATAGTTTGAAAAGAATAGGTATTAACTGTCCTTTAAATATTTAGTAGAATTTGCCTGTAAAGCCATCTGGTCCTGGACTTTTGTTTTTTGAGAGTTTTTTGATTGCTGATTCAATTTCTTTGCTGGTAATTGGCCTGTTCAAATTTTCTAATTCTTCCTGTTTCAGTTTGGTAGGTTATATGTTTCTAGGAAAGTATCTATTTCTCCTAGATTGTCCAGTTTGGTGGCATATGGTTTTTCATAATATTCTCATGATTGTATTTCTGTAGTGTTGGTTGTTATTTCTTCTCTCTTGTTTGAGTTTNAGTTTTTATTTACTTGAGTCCTTTCTATTTTTTTCTTTCTATTTTTTTTCTTACCAATTTTTTTGATTTTTTTTCTAAGAACTGGCTCCTGTTTTCATTGATCAGTGTTTTTTTGTTTGTGCTTTTTGTTTTGTGTTTTATTTCTGTTTGTTTTGTTTTGTTCCTATATCATATATTTCTGCCCTAATCTTTATTATTTCCTTCCTTGTGCTGGTTTTAAGGTTGTTTTTCTTTTTCTAGCTCCTTTAGGTATAAGGTTAGGTTGTTTATTTGAGATTTTTCTTGATTCTCAAAGTAGGACTGTATTGCTAGAAACTTCCATCTTAGACCTACTTTTGCTGCATCTCAAAGGTTTTGAATCATTGTTTTCATTTTCATTTGTTTCCATGTGCTTTCTAATTTCTTCTTTTATTCTGTGGTTGACCCATTCATTGTTTAGTAGCATGTTATTGAACCTCCATGCGTTTCTGATCTTTGCGGGTTTTTTCCTGTGGCTGACTACTAGTTTCATAGTGTTGTGGTCAGAAAAAAGTACATGATATGACTTCAGTCTTTTTTAATTTTTTGAGGCTTGTTTTTTGGCCTGACATATAATCTCTTCTGGAGAATTTATCATGTACATTTGAAAGAACATGTGTTTGGCTGTTTTAGAATGGAATGTTATAAGTGTATCTGTTAAGCCCATCCAGTTCAGTGTATCATTCAAAGCCATTATTTCCTTATTGGTTTTCTGCTCAGGTGATCTGTCTACTGATGTAAATGGGGTGTTAATGTCCCCTACTATTTTAGTACTTCTATCAATTAGTTCCTTTATGTTTGTTATCAACTGTTTCATGTATTTAGAT
>NW_023192361.1:0-556 GCF_002007445.2 Ailuropoda melanoleuca
TTATATGAGATTTGGGGGAGGTAGCATCGACAAGGCTTGGCAGTGCGGGAGTCCTTGATGGTGCTTGTCCCCGGTTTGGGTGCCGGGGGGTGGGGTGGGGGGTGATGGCCATGGGATTTGCGTGTTTGCCATCCAGCCATCTCTTACAGCAGTGTTCAGGTCCACAGAGGGGACCTGGTCATGCCAGTCAGGTTTGCAGGGCATCAGTCACTTTAATTTGCAGTCTAATAATTACTCAATGTGCCGATTGATTGGATTTGATCAGGTTTAATATGATCTTTTATGGTTGAAAACTTGACTCAAAGTGAAGGACATTAAGTTTTCAAGGAGCCCTGGGCAAAATCCTTCCTGCACATTCATGTTGATCAAGAGTGAGGGTAACAAGCAGACCCTACAATTCACGTGAAATTGCAAGGGACCCAGGATNAAATTGCAAGGGACCCAGGATAGTCACAACAATCCTGAAAAAGAAGCACGGGAGGATGACCCCCACTTCCCAATTTCAAAACTTACTACAGGGGCGCCTGGGTGGCTCAGTCAGTTAAGCATCTGTCTT
>NW_023192362.1:0-1316 GCF_002007445.2 Ailuropoda melanoleuca
TTGCCTTCCTTGAAACCAGGCTATTTCCTCAGAATCTCCTTCTCTGATGATTCTTTAGTTCATGTTACATGATAACTATCTGTCATTGGTCACTAAATACAGTCAATTCTCATTATTCGTGGAATTATGTCCTATAGAATCACTGCAGACACTGAAATAGCAAATAATGAACCATTGCTCTGAGGGGAAACCTCCCTCACTACATTTTCACCAGCCCATCCGTACACAACCTGCTTTTCATGTATTTCAGTTGTAAGGCACTTTATTTAATATAAATCTGGGATCCATTAGCATTGAACTCTTGGCCACCAGCACAATAGCTCATGTTTGAAGGAAACTTATGTACCATACATATTCCATAAGGCACATCTCAGCCTTCTTGTGCTCAGGAACACTAGACAGCACTCAGCACTGTGCTCAGATGCCATTTTAATTAGCAAAATAACCAACAAAAATGCAGAAAATGTGGCACTAAATAGACCATGGAAAGGACATTTGTTTCCAGTTTGAGATCCGAGGCAGGAAGGCGGGGTGTCACCTTGTTGGACTGCAGGTGGGAACATGTGTGTCAGGCGACTCAAATTTTTTGCCACTCTGCACGTGCTCATGTTCTTGAACAACCATAAAAGCACTGTGAGTGTTCTTGGGGTTACAAATAAATTTTAGCAAAGAGGCAAATTTGCACGTATGGAATCCATGAATAATGAAGATCAATTGCATCATCTTTTTAAGTAAAAATGAAAGCCACAATGCAACCTGGGTTTTGTGGCAGAAGGCATCTGACATTTGTTGAGCCCCTGTTAGAACCTGAGTGCCTTACACATTAACCAGGGACCCAGAGAATGTACCTTGATGTGATTTATCTTCACATAGGACAAATAGAATTTCTGTGTTAAGTTGGCCTATGTGCTTTTCTCAATGGTGACCAAAATTAGATTGGGAACATTTGGCACCGAACAAACAGAAATGAAAGCACTTATATCCCCTGCAGCAGCTGATTGCTAAGTAGCCATCCAGAAGATACACAGTATCTTTCCACTGGGGCTTTGGGTTTTGTTTTTCTTTTTGTGTTTGTTTTAAAGATTGCCATTGAAATGAAAGCACAAACTTTGCACCAGCTGATGTTAAAGGGAACAGCAAAGCTATCATAATTAAAACAGTATATAACTAGTGCAAGAATAGACAGAAATTATCACTGGTACTGATGAGTGTGTCAAAAATACAGTCTATATAAGAACTAGTACATACTGAAGCTGGTAATTCAAAATATTGGGAAAAGAAGACAAATCATGCTGAGAAAATTCTGTGACAATTGT
>NW_023192363.1:0-633 GCF_002007445.2 Ailuropoda melanoleuca
GTTGTTAACACATTCGGCCAACTGCTATCAGAAGCGTGGCCACGCAGGGGCAACAGTGAGTAAACATGAGCACAACCCCCCCCCAAAGCCATTTCTTCCTTCATTCTGTTAAACCTTGCTCATTCAGTGTTTACAGATTATTTAGTGGATGATTGGAAGTGTGACATTGTTGAGTTTTTAAAAAACCAAACNTGTTGAGTTTTTAAAAAACCAAACTAATTCTTTGAAAATGTTAAAAGTATGATATGTTTTTTAAATTCGAGGAGTTGGTCTTAGGGCAAGCAGATGAAGGCCCAGGGGGCCCGGGAAAAGGCTGTTATTACTGAGTATGTTCAGACCTACTTAGGAAACAAGTATGACTTCTATTCCACTTTTTTTCAGAAAGAATTTGTGTCAATTAAAAGTACCACACAAAATAGTGCAGTTCAGAGGAAAACAAAACAAGCAGCAGAGAAAGAGCGACCCCCAGGTGCAAAGAACACAGGCCACAGAGGCTAAGCTCAGGCTGATTTGCGGTCTGTAGATGGTCGGAGCTAGAACGCCCCCAATGCCCCTGCGGTCATGGGCCAGGCAGAGCGCATACCCTGATGCTCCACTGTGGTAACCAGTGACAAGTCTCCTGGTCACTTCCTC
>NW_023192364.1:0-200 GCF_002007445.2 Ailuropoda melanoleuca
TTCTTTATACTCCCTTATTTAAGTGAGATGTTGTTCATTGATATTTCCCTGGATTGTGTGGTATCTCAGAGGTCACACTGTGGCACACTCGTCAGGCTTCCGTGAACAAGTTCCCTCATGTTTCCTATTCACGAAGGATGATGATAGTGCTAAGACGGCCTCTGCACAGTGTTGTTTCTGACAGAAATGGTTTAGGCATT
>NW_023192364.1:382-647 GCF_002007445.2 Ailuropoda melanoleuca
TCAAGTGCTTTATCTTCGCACTTTGTTTCTTGGTTCTAAGTGCTGGATGCTTCCAAGGCACATTCACCCAATGGGGCATCTGGTTCCAAAGGAAACTCGTATGATAGCTGAAGGTGTTATCCTGGACGCTCTTCTTTATTACCAATAAGAAGGGCCCTGAGTCCTCGATTTTCTTGAACTTTTTCATTTATACACCCTTATTTAAGTGAGATGATGTTCCTTGATATTTCCCTGGATTGTGTGGTATCTTAGAGACCACTATGTG
>NW_023192365.1:0-1167 GCF_002007445.2 Ailuropoda melanoleuca
TTTAAAATTTTTTCTAGAATATTTTTTAGGATTTTTGTTCTATAATTTTGTTGAAAAAGTTCTAGAATTTTGTGTGGGATATAGCTATTGAACTATATCAGTTTTTTATATATTTTGGATATTAACCCCTTATTAGATTATTTATTTGAAAATTTTTCCGTTTCCATAGTTGGCTTTTTAAAAAAAAAAGTTGATTATTTCTTTAGCTATGCAAAGAAACCTTTCAGTTTTATTCAGTTCATTTATTTATTTTGCTTTTAGTGTTTTTGCTTATGATGTTATATCTGGGAATTTGCTGTCAAGACCATGTAAATAAGCTTTTTCCCCCCATATGTTTTCTTATATGAATTTATGTTTTCGGATCTTACATTTAAGTCTTTGATACATTTTGAGTTCATTTAGTTTTCTGTAAGATAGGAGTCTAATTTCATTAGTTTGCATGTGTTTTCCAGTTTTCCAACTCCTTGTATTGAAGGCACTGTCATTTACCAAGTGAATACTCATCACCCTTCTGGAACATTAGTTTACCATATATGTGAGAGCTTATTTCTGGAGTCTCAGTTCTGTTCCACGGATCTACCTGTCTATTTTCATGCCAGTAGCAACCATATTGTTTTGATTCTAGCTAATTTGGGGTAATATGAGCATCTTAACATTAAAGAAAATTATCCAAGCTAAGAATATGACATATATTTCCATCGTTAATGTCTTCAATTTGTTTCATCAAAGTATTGTAGTTTTTAGTGTATAAATCATTGCCCTCTTTGGTCATTATTCATCTCCATTTTATTGATTTTGATGCTATTGTGAACGCGATATTTCTTTTTCAGTTATTTTTGTGAATGTACAGAAATGCAACTCTTTTCTGCATGTTGATTATGTATCCTAAAACTTTACTGAATTCATTTATTATTTCTAGCAGTTTATTGGTGGATTTTTAAAAGATTTTCTAGATATAATATCATCTTGTGTGCTTTCAGAGACAATTTTACTACTTCATTTTCTAATTGGGTATTTTCTTTTTCTTGCTTTATTGTTCTAAGATACTCATTACTAATTTGAATATTGGTGGTGATAGTGGACACACTTATTTTTGATCTTAGAGGAAAACCTTTCAATCTTTCACTGATTAGTATGATATTGGCTCTGAATTTGGCCTATTGACCT
>NW_023192366.1:0-563 GCF_002007445.2 Ailuropoda melanoleuca
TTTACTCACACAGCACGAATGAAAGAAAAGAAAATACTGTGAATAAATATTAAGCGGCCACATTGAAAAACAAGAATGGCAGGTGAGGCAATAAAATGCTATATAAGGCCAAAGTTGATCCTGTGTCATTTCACAAAGATACAAACTACAAAGGGAGAATCCTCACAGGTGGACTTGGCATATCAAGCCCACCTGGATAATTCCGGAAGGATAGATAATTTGGATTAAACAGACATCAAACCCTTCTCCTGATCTTGCAAAGTCATTTTTTTTAAATGGACTTGACACATTATTTGGCAATTTTTTAAAAATAGTTCTTTCCAAGAAAAACTAAACCAAGAACAAATCTATCTACATAATGGGACCACATCACTTTTGATTGAGAGACATCTCGAAATACTTTTAACAAATTAAAAGTGAGAACTTTGATACNCTTTGATACGCTTCTAGGGAGGCACAGGCTTCCAAGTTACCAAAAGGGAATGAGATATAGAAGATAGAACTTTCTTTCTAAAAGCAAATGACTCCATGGTAAAAGATGAATATTACTATATTTAGAGTAA
>NW_023192367.1:0-1261 GCF_002007445.2 Ailuropoda melanoleuca
TTTATTCACATGATAGAAGAAATAGAGACATCATGGCCTAGGAAAAACTGTAGTGATTACCACTGACCCATATCTGGTGAAGTTATTTAATTTCACACACACACACTCACACACACATACACACACACAAAAGAAGTATGGGTATCCAAACAGAAAAGGCAATTCATAAGAAAGTTAGAAAATATTAGACTGGCCTTAAACTCTTGTACAGCTGGAAGTAGAATACATCTAATCTATTTTAAAAAATACTAGAAATCCAGCCAACTAAATATAATTCAAAACACAGAAGGGAAAAATTCATATTAAAAAGGGCTGCTCATGAGCTCTGAAATTTTTATACCTCCATTGAAATAGAGTTAATTAAGAGTAAAAATTAGATATTATGGTCACANTTCATGAGTTCTGAAATTTTATACCTCCATTGAAATAGAGTTAATTAAGAGTAAAAATTATATATTATGGTCACAAAATGAAATATAAGATTATAAATCTTGGTGATGTTGATGTTAATATCAAATATGAATATCAAATTAGTAATAAATACGTGAAAGCAGACAAGAAAGTGGGAATTAGTGTAGGTGTGTGAATCAGTTATTGCCATGGAACAAATTACCTCAAAATTTAGCTGCTGAAAATAACACATTTTTATTATCTCACATAGTTTCAGTGTGTCACACAAGTCAGCCCTATTCAGTGAGGGAGGGAACGGCACAAGGGTGCGAATGCCAGGAGAGAATAGTTAGAGGCCATCTTGGCAGCTGACAACACCATGTGTTCATTTCCTCATCTTTTATAATAGAGAACTTATTAATATTGTCCAAAGTTGAAACATGAGATTACATAACAACTCCAAACTTTCAATAGTTTTTAAATAGCATGAAACTACTAAAGAGATTTATCTTCAAGTGGCTTTAATTCATTTTGGTAACTACATTAGAATTTTGTCTGTCATTTGTCAATAATTTTTTTTTATTTTAATGTTTTTGTATTATATTATGTTAGTCACCATACAGTACATCCTGGTTTCTGATGTAAAGTTCGATGATTCATTAGTTGCGTATAACACCCAGTGCACCATGCAACACGTGCCCTCCTTACTACCCATCACCAGTCTATGTCTGTCGTCAATAATTTNAATTTCCTCATCTTTTATAACAGAGAACTTATTAATATTGTCCAAAGTTGAAACCTGAGATTACATAACAACTCCAAACTTTCAATAGTTTTTAAATAGCATGAAACTACTAAAGAGATTTATCTT
>NW_023192368.1:0-827 GCF_002007445.2 Ailuropoda melanoleuca
TGTTTTCAACAATGCTGGAGGTCAAGGGCATGGAGAAGAATATACTTGCAATGCTAACAGTAGCTATAAAATGGACAACAATAACAATGAAGAGATTGAGGTCTGGGCTGGCAGGATCAGAGATATTTAAAGTGACCTTGGTGAGGAAGTGACACAAAGCACAGCTTCTAGAATGGGGACAGGAGGAAAATGTGCAGAAGGCGCCTTAAGGCCATGAGCTGGGATAGCTCCCTCGGAGGGAGGGAAGGAGAGAGGCATCATCAAGGCCAATAAAGATGTGGTCAAGAGCCAGACACACAAAATAGAAGACCGGTGTCCGTGTATGAGTCAGAATAGACGAGGCAGCGTTGGGTAACAATGCACAATCTTGGTAGTTCAAAACTCCCAAGTTTTGCTTCTCTTCTATGCTGGATGTCCCTTGAGGGTGGGCCTGGGGCTCTGCTCCACACTGTCTTCACACTGGGGCCAGGGTAGGGAGCAGCCACTGTCACTCGTGGCTGCTGATTGGCAGTGGGACGGAAACGGATTGCTCCCTGGCACAGAATCATCATCACCTCTGCTCACATGACCTTGACCCAGGCCAGTCACATGGCCACACTTAAAAATTAGGAGTGCATCCTTACCAGAGGGTAGAGAGCTGAGAAAGACTGGTAAAGAATACAGATGCCCACAAAGCACACTCAAGCACACCTCTTCCAGGCTACTNACACACTCAAGCACACCTCTTCCAGGCTACTGGAAAGGAAACTCCCCAACTGCCCAGGATACAGGGAGCACTAAATGAATATTAATTGTATAATTGACTTTTTGCTATTTTCAGGTATAAT
>NW_023192369.1:0-883 GCF_002007445.2 Ailuropoda melanoleuca
GCAGGGAAACATGCCAATAAAAATAGTGATTTGCTGATTTTTAAGACAAAGACATTGTTCCCATTTCTTTTGCGTTTTGGAGAGCCAGCATTTTAAACTCTTATTAAGAAAGGAGATAAGAATATTTTGATTGCCCCTGTAAGTATTCTAATTATACTGTTACTGTTGTTCTTGTGTTAATTAAAGAAAAATCGGAGCCATTATTATTTAGCAACCTGTATTATTCCCTCTAAGTATCAGATAACAAATGCTAAAATGAAGAGCAAGAGGTTCTCCAAAGAAGCCTCAGTTGTGCAAGGATTAGCAAGAGGTTGCAGCAATTAAAAGTTAACAGAAATCAGAAATGTTCCTAATTTTGAGCAGACTACGATGGCACCCATTATACAAATTGGTTTTATCCTCTGAATGTGAGCCCATGCAGCAGAATGTCCAGGTTATATTAGAAACCTGATGCTTCCTTCCTCTTCCTTGGAAATTTAAAAATATATTTACATTTTCAAGAAAACACAAGGTACTTCTCTGTGTCCAGCATTTAATGTTAGAAATTACAATACTTGTCACAAACTTAAAAAAAAACAAAAAGAATAATTGCACTGATTTGGAACCAGCTTCCTTTCTTTCATCCAAACTAATAAAAGGGTGGTCTAATCATTTCTCCTAAGTAAAATGATGTTTCCCTCTTGAGAGTGTTTTGAGTCCNTATGTAGAGTGTTACCTCTGTTTCGAGATAGGGTGCAGTTGTCCACATTGGCAGTCTCTTTTTACACTAATTTTCCATAGCGACAGTTATCTCATTGATACTATAGTATCATGATACAGTACCAGTCTAGAGTCTTACTGGCCAAGCTACCAGCCCTGATTAATTGACTGCCAATACCACCTT
>NW_023192370.1:0-4307 GCF_002007445.2 Ailuropoda melanoleuca
CTTACAGCTTGCAGTATGGTCTGTTAGATAAATGACCAGGGGTAATATATCTTAAAACCACATTTTGTTTAGAGTTAACAGAAAGCTCAGAAAAAAAAATACCCAGTGGTTCAGCATTCATGCCTAAATGAAAATAACATGTGTGCCTTCAGCCCAAGATGTGCCAGGGTTTGGAGGGAAATTGGCAAGGATTAAGACCAAGAGCCTTTTGGGAGCTCTTAGGCATTGTCACCCTGGGCCTGACCTCACAGCTTTCTCTTAGAGGAGAAAGCAAAAGGTGGCTGCATTAAAGCTTTGCTCTCAGAGTTGCCACAGAGAGCCCCAAAAAATACCTTGTAGCTGGCATGTTTTCACTGAGTTGGCTTTGACTCAGAAGTAAAATTATCATTTTGTTTAGTAGCTGAAGAAATGGATGGCTTGTATTATTTAATCTAAAAGTGGTCTGTGGCACTGACATTGGGTCTAGGTGTTGAGAAGTGCCTAAGAACGTGAGGGTGCTCTTGTTCTGTATTTAAAGTGAGACCATTTGTTTCCTCTTTTGGATTATCCTCTTTCCCGAGGTCTGCCTCATGGTGACGTGGTGACTGTGAGTTGTGATTTTCGGAGGGGGAAGGTAGTTTTACTGTTTTAAGTTCAAATGTCATAGGTTGAGCCCCTTGGTCTCTGATTCAGATTCTCCATAATGAAGGGGAACAAAAACCCCAACTGTTAATTTATTTCGGTAGAGAGGTGGTTGAAATCTGCTACCAGAGACAGCATCTGTTTATAGGAGCTCATCCTAAAGATATAGTTAGTTACTTAAAAACATAGGGGCAGGACCTATTCTGGGAGACAGGGAGATTAACCATGGCCTCACCTTGAAGGTGTGCTCATGGTTTATTGGTTTTAGGTGAGAGGGAGGAGAGCAGAAATGTGGTGAGTGCTATGGCTAGATATATATGAGATATAACAGGGTACAGCCTAGTGGGGGTCAGAAGGACTTCCCAGGGAAAGTGATTCTTGTATTGGGTCTTAAAGTAGGGATAGGAATTGGTCAGGCATCTAGAAGTTGGCAGTTGAGTAGAAGAGAGTGTTTTTGAGGCAGAGATAACAGCATGTCTGAAGGTACAGCAACAGAGATAGCATGATGGGGTTCAGCATGTCTTGGATGGGTGGGCTTGTGTTTTTGCACGATAGGCCTGGGCAAGTTGGTAAAAGCCAGAGCAACAGAAGCCCTGTATTTGGAATGAGACATACCACTTTCTTAGTTCTTCTTAGCTATTCCAATATGGCAACTAATGTGCTGAGTTCAGTCTTAGTAATTACAACTATATGCATGTTCCTCTCTTTTGCTCCAAACAGACGGAACTATAATCAGATTCTGGCTCTGCCACTTATTATGTATGTAACCTCAGACAAATTGGCCATGTGGATCCTCTGTTTTCTGTTCTGTAAAATGGGACCAAACTGAGAACAACACGATGGGGTTATTGTGAATATTATTAGGATCAAACAAGCACAGTGCTTGGCCTTAAAAATTTCTCATGAAATATTTGTGGATTCAAACTGGTACAGGAATAGAAAAGGAAATTCTACTGCCTGGAAAACAGCCTTTAGCTTTCCAAACACCAGTGGCTGCCAAAGTAGTCTAGGACACCTGGAAAGAGGTAGAATAGGGATCTGAACCCTGAAGAAGAGTGACAGGAAGCCAGGGACCCAGAACCAGTAGACAGTAGGTGAGCAAAACAGATTGAAGTGGAAGGGATGCAACTTGTGCCAGAACCATGAGGGCACCACTAGGTCGGGAGTGCAGACAGGAGGGAGGAGGTGACAGATGCTTGCTCATAGAGCACTTCAGGGAATGGATGCACAGCAGCCCATGGTTTCCGCTTTCCTGAAGTCATCCTGGTGTCCTACCAGGCTCTGGAAAGAAATCAAAAAAGGGAAAGAAGAGAGGAAAAAAGGGGAAAAAGAGAACAGCTGCATTTTTGTATAACAACAACAGTATCTTTCCATGGTAAAAACACTCAACAGACTAGGAATAGGAGATTTCCTCAACCTGGTAGAGAGCATCCATGAACAACCCACAGCGAGCACCATTCTTAATGATGAAAGGCTAAAAGCTTTTCCTCTAAGATCAAGAGCAAGACACGGTTGTCTGCTCTTGCCACTTCCGTGCAGAAATTGTACTGGAGGTTCTTGCCAGGGCAGTTAGGTAAGAAAAAGAAATAAAGGGCATCCAGATTGGAAAGGAAGACGTAAAGCTGTCTTTATTTGCAGGGGTATGATCTTGTTTAGAAAGACAATCTTGAAAAGAAAAGTTGGAAGATCCATAGTTTCTGCTTTCACAACCTACTACAAATTGACATTAATCAAGACAGTATGTTACTGGTATGAGGATACACATGTAGATCAATGGATTAGAATTGAGAGTTAGAAATAAAACTTCTCAGCTATGATCAACTGATTTTCCACAGGGGGTACTAAAAAATTCAATGGGAGAAGTATAATCTTTTCAACAAATGGTGCTGGGACAATGGGCTATCCACATGCAAAATAATGAAGTTGAACTCAGACCCCACACCATATACAAAAATTATCTCAAAACGGATCCAAGACTTAAAGGTAACAGGTAAAACTGTAAAATGCTTAGAAGAAAAACATAGGGGAAAATCTTCATGACATGTATTTGTCACTGAAAGCATAAGCAGCAAAAGGAAAAATAGATAAATTAGACTTCCTCAAATTAATAAATTTTCTGCTTCAAAGGATATCATCAAGAAAGTGAAAAGACAACCCACAGAATGGGAGAAAGTGTTTGTAAATTATATATCTGATAAAGGGCTTATATTTAAATATATAAAGAACATCTAGAACTCAGTAATAAAGAGACAAAAAACTAATTAAAAAATAGAAAAGGATCTGAATAGGCATTTAGCTAGAGAAGATATACAAATGACCAATCAGCATATACAGGAAGCTCAACATCATCAGTAGTCATGAGGAAAATGTTAGTCGAAACCACAGTGAAGCACCACTTCATGCCCACTAGAATGGCTGTAATGAAAAAGACAATACAAGTGTTGGTAAGGATGGAGCGAAGTTGGAGTTTCCATACACTGCCAAAGGGAGTTTAAAATGGTGCAGCCACTTTGGAAAACATCTGTAGCTCCTCAAAAGGATAGACATAGGGGCACCTGGGTGGCTTAGTCAGTTAAGGGTCTGTGTTTGGCTGAGGTCATGATCTCAGGATCCTGAGCCTGCTTTTGCCTCTCCCTCTGCCTCTCCCCACCACTAGTGCTCGTTCTCTCTCAAATAAATACCATCTTTTTTTTTTAGGTAAAGGGTAATCATAGAGTTAACATCACCGTAAGGTCTACCTGAGAGATACGAAAACCGTTCCACACATAAACTTGGACATGAACGTGGATAGCAGCAATATTTGTAATAACCAAATAATGGAAACAATCCAAATTTTTGATCACTGATGAATGAATTAAAAAATGTGGTATATCCACAGAATGGAATAATATTCATCATAATGGAATAAAAAGAAATGAACTGATACTTGGTACAACACAGATAAACTTTGAAAACATGTTAAGTGACAGAAGTCAGTCACAAAGGATCATGCATTGCATCATTCCATGTGTCTGAAATGCCCAGAATGGGAAAATCCATAGAGAAATAGGGAAGATTTGTGGCTGCCTATGATTGGGGGGAAGTGGGGAATGACTTGTAATGTGTATGGAGTTTGTTTTTGTGGTGCTAAAATGTTCTAAAATTGATTATGGTGATGGTTGGATAACTCAGTGATATATGAAAAGCCATCTAAGTGTACACTTTAAATGCATAAATTGTATGGTATGTGAAATATATCTCCATAAAGCTATTATAAAAATCAAAATTAATAAAACAAATAGCTGTCACAGTACTTTCCAAATGCCAGGCACTGTGATAAGCTTTATAATCTTACCTAAGTGTTATAATAAATATGCTAGGAAGGTTTTATCATCTTTATTTACAACAGAAAAGCATAAGTTCAGACATATTAGGGAACTTGCTTAAGGTCACAAAATTAGTAAGTGCTGTATTAGTTAGGACTTAGGACTTTGACCCATTTTTTATCTTACTTTGAGATTCAGGGTCATATTAAAAGGTCTTAGGTGGATCTTGTAGGCCTTCTTGTGTTCCAAGTCCATGTTCACAGCATGACCACCACCAAACAGCAGGAGTTAGTGGGATCTCTGCTTCCAACTTCCTCACCGTGAACTGTGGTAAGGTGTTGGCCCCCAGTGGCTGCTGGATATAGGTTGGAGAGGATCTGT
>NW_023192371.1:0-523 GCF_002007445.2 Ailuropoda melanoleuca
TTTCCTCTAGTGTCCTTGCTTTTACCTTACCTGTTGTCTTTGGCTTTTCCTAGAGACTCCTTCTTAAATTGGGTCTGAGATTTGCAGTTATTTTATCAGTAACCACCTGTTATTATGTAATTCATTTTATTTCAAATGACATTTTCTCTATTAAAACTCATATATGTTAATAGTAGGAATTTTGAAAAACTCAAAAAGAATACACACATTGTACNCTCAAAAAGAATACACACATTGTACTACTCAAAGATAACTATTATTAGCAATTTGGTGTTTTAGACTTTATAATTGATAATAAAATAATTGAGACAGTCTAAATGTGCAATTATTGTATAATAATTGAGTACATTATAGTATATCTTATAGTTGCAACATTGTCACTGAAAAATGTGTATGAAGCCTTTCATAACAAAAATGCATATATGGTAAATTAAAAAGACTATAAAATTATATATGAAATACCATGATAACTATGTTAAAAATAACTATGTTCAGAGAGGAGTTAAGATGGAGGAGGAGTAGG
>NW_023192372.1:0-2523 GCF_002007445.2 Ailuropoda melanoleuca
GCTCCCTCCCCCTTCCGTTTATCTTCCGATATCTGTGCGTGGTTTCACGGCTCCTCGCTTTGTACCTCAATACTTAACACTGGAGATGTTCGTTTGTAGAGATCCAGATGTATCTTCCTGCGTCTCAGGGTGATTCCGTGGATGTTCAGGCTGGTCTGGTACCTATCCAACTGAAAAAGGGGTCCCCTACTCCAACGCCATCTTAACTCCCCCTGAATTATTTTTATAAGGTAGGCCTTAATGATTTTTACTAAATAAAATGTCCCACTGAAAAAAATGTGAATTTTAGAGCTAAAGGAACTCAGAATGGAGAAAATGAATAACATTAAAGAAAAAAAGGGAGGAAACTCCAATTATAAAATACACCTTCCAAGCAACGCTATAACTATCCATTTTCATAATGTGCTTAAAATAAGGCTGTGTAAGCATGTGTTGAGATCAATTCCATGTTTTAATTTCTCTATACCATTTAATTAGTATTTACCTTATTGTTCATTTTGTTTTGTTTATTTGCCACCTTTATCTTGGTTTCTCATATTTAAGGTCTGACAATTCAGCTATTATCTGGTAGCACTCTCAAAGGTCGTATTTGGCACCACTTATTATGGGCAGATGATAAAAGTCTGTGCTCATTTTTATCACTTCTACCTAACTCCTAAATTAGACTACACAAATTCAGTAAGAATCCAAATCTACTTATCTTCAGGGTACAATACAAAAATCCATCTATTTATTCAAGTCTTTGATTAACAGCATCTATATTTATGAAATGCTCTGGGCTCTGCAGGTGAAAATATTTTATATGAAACTCAAGTATTATTAAATAATATTCTTTGATGTTATCAGTGTTTTGTGTGCATATGTGCAAGTTCAATAACTTTAGCCTCAGGTCTAATATTTTAGGTTTGTAAACTTAGAAAACAAGAAAATATCCTCTTAAAGTAGGAGTTTAACTTACTTAATAAATCAGAAAAATTTATAAAATCAAAGTTATATCAAGAAAATGTCGCCAGTATCTTGGTGTTTTGTGTCCCTTTGAATCCTGGGACATCAAACTATTACTGAGTAACTATTAAATATCTGTGTATATGTACATTTTCTGATTATTATCCAATATTCACGTGTACATGCCCCCATAATAGTTCACGCTCAACTTAAGTAACATCCATAAACCAGGAACTTCTGACCACTTGCAAATTCACTAACAAAGCATAACATTTCCAGCTTAACTGTGTGTGAGACCTACAAATTACCGAATATAATTATATTTTCTTTTAACCTACTCACGAAGGCACAAGGTCCTACTTTAATAAAGGGTGGCAAGAAGTGCACCGAGAGCTGAATATTACTTGAGCTTCAGTCCTGGTGTTTGCTAGGTATACATGCTGGAATATATCTTAAGTATTCTCGGCTTCCTTTCCTCTTCTCTGCAACTGACATGATTATCTCCAACATCCCCCTCCCCCCCAACACTGCACTAACATCCTGCCAGTTGATGGTAATAAAGGATGATGATGCTGTTACTGCCTCTGATGAGGATAGTAACAATATCTCTTACACACGGAGGACTTAATTGCAGGTTGGTCAATGTCCTGTATACTTGACACACACTCATTTTTCACAACAACCTGTGCAGTAGACACTCCGATTATTTTCATTTTAGAACAGAGGTTAAATAACTTGTCCCAAGTCCAAGACGTAAGTGGCTAGTTTCCAAATCCAGGCAGTTTGACTGGGAGCTCCCACTCCAGTTATGCGACTTTATGTAAAGTGATGTTTTACAACATAACTATAAACTTAGCTGTTAGTCAATGAATTTAGTAATAATTCCATTTCTGTTGGCCTGAATCTAAATCTTTATTTGCTATTTTTGTTATTCTCTGCTTGTATGTGCAACATTTTAAAGGGATTCAAGTTATCAAAAAATATGATCCCTAAAACCACCTTGTGAAGAACATTGAATATTTTTAATATGAATTTCCTTTATAAGAAAATTTAGAATTAAGACCCAGACATTGAGGAGGCTTCCTAAATACAAAGTTAAGTTGCTTTTAAGCTCTCATAGAATAAGGCAGAACAAAGCCAACGGATAACATAGCCAGGTTAGAAACTTGGGGTGCCTGACTTCTACTCTTGTCTGAATGTTTATCACTCTCAAATCTTTTCTCCAACCTAGGTCTCTCTCCTAAGGTCTTGACAAATCAGATTTAATAAAATGAAATAAAGTTTATTGTTTTCTCTCAAACCTACTTCTCCTAAATTCCTTCTTCTGATTAATGATACCAATAATTACTTCCCTTAGTCAAAAATCTGTAAATCTCTTCTCTCCCAATACCTCACATTATCACTCAATTCCATAAAATCTACCTTCAAAATACTGCCCAAATCTATTAATGTCATTCCANCATGTCATTCCAATTGCAATAAATCATTTGTGGGAAATAAAATGCCCTCTGTTATTAAGAACCATTAACCTAACCCTTGTTATTTCAACTCTTCAGTACCTTAGGCTATAATCTCCCC
>NW_023192373.1:0-1214 GCF_002007445.2 Ailuropoda melanoleuca
AAGTTGTATTTTTTATTAAAAAGTTTAAATTTTTTTATTATTCAGTATAGCAGTGTTTGGTGTTCTGGGCATAGTGCTCTTGTTGCAGAATGGCTTATTAATAGAACTACAGTCTTTACTACCTTCCGTTTGAGAGGTTTGAGGTTAAGAACAAGGTCTGCTCAGCAGTAGTCACGCCGCCACGTGTCGTCACCAGTGTGCTGCACAGAACTGGGGGCCTGGTGGGCAGAGCCCGCAGAGCGCCCACCTGTGTCCCGGGCGGGGGGTTTCAGCAGGGTCCAGAGGGGCTCGTGCAGCCCGGACCCCGGAGCAGCCTCATACTTGCGTGACCCTGGCGCCGACCGAGGGGCAGGTCGCACATGCCATTCCTTGGGGGCTCCGCTGCCTCATCGTGAAAGATCTCTAAGAATGGAAATAAAACTTACCTTATGGGGCCATTTTCACAAGTACATGAAATAGGAATTGGGAAAGAACTTGGAGAAATGTCAACAGCTGTGCAGACGGAGGGCTGGTCCGTGAGCAGCAGACACAGAGTCACGCCCAGCCTGGTCCACGCAGGACTCAGCCGTGGCCGGCGATGACTAGCCACGGTACCTCCTGTCCCTCGTGGAGCCATGATGGTCCATAGGGAGGGGAAGGAGTACTGTCGCTCTGGTGCTTGGAACCCAAGGACCCCTTGGCCCCCTGCCCGCTTGCCTGTGCTCTGGAACCTCACTGTGCTGGGGCCTTGGGCCTTGTGGCGCGGGGGAGGGATACCGTGGCCACGCTGCCCTTCTGGGGGTGGGGACCACCTGCGTTCGCTGCAGCGAGTAGTTTTCGTTCCAGGCAGCTCGTGGCTGTTTGTGGGTGAGTGGGCAATGAGGTCCTGGACATTGTGCGCACCTCTCACAACCAGCATTTTCTGAGTTTTAATTTTCATTACGTTAGTGACCTGTCACCCCGCAGGCAGCTGACGTGCGGGAAGCCGCGAAGCCCCTCCAGCCCCATGCAGTTTTGTCCGCTTGCCCTCTGCTGTGCCACCGCGCTGTGCCACCGCGCTGTGCCCAGCTGCCGGGAGGGCCGCCCTCTGCTTCCATGCCCCGCCGGGCACGCCGCCCCGCCATGGAAGCCCTTCCCAGGAGCTCGTGGGGGAGGACCAGAGGTCTGGATTGCCACGGGAGTGCAGCGCAGCCATGTGGGTAGTGGGGGAGGGGTCCCAGGCCACACGCTGGCGG
>NW_023192374.1:0-2648 GCF_002007445.2 Ailuropoda melanoleuca
ATAAACATAAGCTGAAGGATAATTACATGAAGAGAACCACTAGAAGAACCCACAGAAGGAAAAAACTTCCTTTACAAGTATTCCAACATTTTTCTAGTTATCAGAGAAAGACATATTATTTTCCTTAAGTGCAGAAAAAGAATTACAATTTAGCATCGACTCCAGATTTTCTGAAAAGGAAGAAAGATTTGCAAGTTAAGGATAGAGGGGAACTTATCTTGATAAAACACATCTACAAAAAAAAATCTCTAAAGCAAACAACAGACAAAGTGGTGAAATGTCAAAAATATTTTCTTTAAAATCAGGAAAAAGCCTAAGGTGTTCAACATGACCACATTCCCTCAAGTGAATAAATAAATTAATTAATTGTATATTATATCATTATATGTTAAGAAATGTTCAAGAAGCCACAAATAAATTATTAGAAATTAAAGAAATTCAGTAATTTTGATGGCTACTAAATGTTATGCAAGTCTATTGTATTTTTTCCACCAGAAAAAATTATTCGGACTATATAATTTTTAAAATTAGCATTTATACTTGCAAAAAGAACCCCACACAAATGAATCTATCACATGATTTTTAAATAGATTTTACAAAGTTATTTAAAATGTTATAGTAATTTCATATATAAGTTTATTATTTCATGCAATTATATTAACTGTAATAAATTATGATATTAATATCTTTAGTAATATAATTAATGTTTTATAATTTGTTTTGTATTATAAATTACATTATAAAACAAAAATAAATATAAAACAATTGGTGTTTTTATTAGTTAATTAATAAATTAATAAATTAAAGGACCATACATGTCATACACACACACGTAAGTACATGAAAACACACATATTCACACATTGGGGGACTGAATATTGTCTATATAATTCCCTCTAATTTTGCCTACAGATTTTATACAATCCTAATTAATATTGTAATAATTTTTGTTGGAACCTGAAATGGTTGTTGTCCGTTTTATACAGAATAGCAGATAACCAAGACTAAACTACAAGTGTGAAAAAGAGCAAAGTGGGAGGATATTTGCTATTAGATGTCAAAAAATACTGTAAAACTAGGGGCGCCTGGGTGGCACAGCGGTTAAGCGTCTGCCTTCGGCTCAGGGCGTGACCCATGTGTTGTGGGATCGAGCCCCACATCAGGCTCCTCTGCTATGAGCCTGCTTCTTCCTCTCCCACTCCCCCTGCTTGTGTTCCCTCTCTCACTGGCTGTCTCTATCTCTGTCAAATAAATAAATAAAATCTTTAAAAAAAATACTGTAAAACTGTACTGAAGAAAAATGAAGACTTAGAACAAAGCAGATAGTCAATAAATAATGGAAGTCATTTGTGCTATATTTTATGACATAATGAATCTTAAACAAATATCCATATAATATCATTGAATCTCAAACAAAACAAGTAATGATCAAGTCATAGAAAGATTTATACACTATGATTGTCTATATAAAAAAAGGCAAATCTTTGTAACATGTTTTCTGGAAACAGAGTAAAATAAAGACCATCAAGAGTAAAACTGCTGCAAAATTCAATATAATGGTTCTTGTGGAGGTGAGGAAGAAGAATATAATGGGGGGAGGGGTGAATGTAGGTCTCTAATCACAGTTAAAACTTTATATTTCTTGGGGCGCCTGGGTGGCACAGCGGTTAAGCGTCTGCCTTCGGCTCAGGGCGTGATCCCGGTGTTCTGGGATCGAGCCCCACATCAAGCTTCTCCACTGTGAGCCTGCTTCTTCCTCTCCCNNNTGCTTCTTCCTCTCCCACTCCCCCTGCTTGTGTTCCCTCTCTCGCTGGCTGTCTCTATCTCTGTCAAATAAATAAATAAAATCTTTAAAAAAAAAAAACTTTATATTTCTCGAGTTGTGTGGTGGCTGCATATGGGTAGTAGTTAATAGAGTAAGGTGCTTCTAGTGGCAAAATAAATGGTGTTCCAATAAGCAAATTGTATGGTTTATATAATCACGTGAGATTGTGTTCTTGTGAGCTATAGAAAATCCTCACATTTGTTCACTGTCTGTGGAGTAATAACCATAATGTTCAGACAAAACCATTGGTCTCTTACCTCAGTCTGAAATACTAGATCAGAGGCAATGCTGCTTACCATCCTCAAACACTTAAAGGATGCATAAAGAATGTCTCTGTCAACAACCCATTTTATTCACAGAAATGGACTTTCCAAAAACCTTATGGTTTCCTTTAGAGGCCATGGAAGATGGTGGTGGGACACTATAAAACTAATCAACCGTTAATCCCAGTTACAGCCCCTATCATGTGTTCTTTCTTTACCAGAAGAGATCAACACACAGCCTCTGAATCTTGGCAAGTGCCTATCAATAGCGAGAATGCAATTTTCATTTCCCATCAGTAAAGAAGAGCAAAAGCTATTAACATTCAACTGGGATTTTCAGCAGTAAAGATTTACTGCCTTGCCCAGCACTAGGTTCAGCATTCTGCCATTGGTTTGATTGCCTGGGATATTCAGGAACCTATTCTCCAAAAATAAAGACCAATCTACTACCAAGAAAGTGGCTCTGTTCTTAGGAACTTTAGGCATTTTGGAGACATGTAGCCCCTTAGGATTATTGTTCTAGTTGGTTTATCAGGTGAATTAGAAAACTATGAATTTTA
>NW_023192375.1:0-158 GCF_002007445.2 Ailuropoda melanoleuca
GCATTAGAATAGAATGAGTATTCTTTGGTTCTGGTGTGTAGTGTTCTATATATATCTATGTGGTCCAACTCATTGAGTATGGCATTCAAAGCCTCTGATTCTTTGCTTAGTTTTTGCCAGGGTGTTCTGTCTATTTCTGATAGTGGGGTGTTGAGGTC
>NW_023192375.1:540-764 GCF_002007445.2 Ailuropoda melanoleuca
AGCCATTCACGTTGAGACTGCATACTGAGAGATATGATTTTAATGATGCCATGTTACCAGTAAAGTCTTTGTTTGTATCGGTTGTGATTTTCTGTTCTGTATCACTCTTGGGGCCGTTTTACCTTTACAGAACCCCCCTTAATATCTCCTGTACGTGGTTACGAAATTGGTTAATGACTGGCGATTCTGGAACGTCTTTATTTCTCCATCAATTCTGAATGACA
>NW_023192376.1:0-1404 GCF_002007445.2 Ailuropoda melanoleuca
TGCTTGTGTTCCCTCTCTCGCTGGCTATCTCTATCTCTGTCAAATAAATAAAATCTTTAAAAAAAAAAAAAGAATAAAAAAAATAAATAAATAAAAATAATAATAAATTTTAAAAAACTGCTTTTTCAGTGGATTTCTTGTTCTGGTGCTAGGTGCTAACTGCTTCTTTCATGGCAAGAGTAACTGAGATCTGGATTTACTGTTCCTTTACCAGGGGCACCTAGATTTCCATTGCTACCTCAGCGATGGATGAGGCTTCCCATCTGTGTTTGGGGGAATAGGGAATTCATTATTCAGTGGTAGCACCTAGAATGACCCATGGTGTCTATTAGGAATACTGCCACCAGTCCCCCCCCAAAAGAAANTCCTCCCAAAAGAAAAAAAAACAAACCCCAAGGAGATAAATGCAAAGATGAAGCATCTGGGAAAAGGAATGGAGTCTGACCTCCAGTTAAGTGGCTATGGATGGCCTCCAGGTCAGAGAAAACCTTAAGTTGAGATCTCCTGTCACTGCTGCGGTTTCTAGTAAACAGGAGAATTCAGGGGTAACCAGAGTAAATGTCTTCAAGAACGCGATTGCAGACAGCTGCAAAATGTTCCAAACTTGAGTGTTCCATGATTTATTCACCACTCTCCTGTTGTGGGACTGTTTTCTCCCCCAAGGGATTGCTCACACAAGGCTGACAACAGTCCTATACAAAACTCTTCAGCTGCCTTTCTGGTAACCATTTAGGATATATTCCTATGTTCCTATAAGTGAAATTACTGGGTCAAAGGATATAAGCCTAAGACTATGGGAACCTAAGGCCAAACTTCTTGAATGTTGTATCATTTTATCTCCGAATAGAGGACAGCCTTTTAAAAAAATCCTTACTACTTTTAGAGGTGCCTGGGTGGCTCAGTCAGTTAAGCGTCCAACTCTTGCTTTTGACTCAGATCNTCCCATCACTGCTGAGGTTTCTAGTAAACAGGAGAATTCAGGGGTAACCAGTGTAAATGTCTTCAAGAACGCGATTGCAGACAGCTGCAAAATGTTCCACACTTGAGTTTTCCATGATTTATTCACCACTCTCCTGTTGTGGGACTGTTTTCTCCCCCAAGGGATTGCTCACACAAGGCTGACAACAGTCCTATACAAAACTCTTCAGCTGCCTTTCTGGTAACCATTTAGGATATATTCCTATGTTCCTATAAGTGAAATTACTGGGTCAAAGGATATAAGCCTAAGACTATGGGAACCTAAGGCCAAACTTCTTGAATGTTGTANAGCCAAACTTCTTGAATGTTGTATCATTTTATCTCCGAATAGAGGACAGCCTTTTAAAAAAAATCGTTACTACTTTTAGAGGTGCCTGGGTGGCTCAGTCAGTTAAGCGTCCAACTCTTGCTTTTGACTCAGATCAT
>NW_023192377.1:0-1232 GCF_002007445.2 Ailuropoda melanoleuca
GTGGCGACAGCTGTCAGTGGGTAAAAGACCCACTTCTCTTTCATGGATTTCATGACAACTTCCTTTTGTTGCAATGCGAAGTGTTTCATGCAGAAGGGGAGGAGGGGCTGCTGGTCCGTCAGCTGGTGGGCCATCTCTGGTGCTCCTGTTTCGTGTCCCCTCGGGTTCCTTCCTGGAGCTCCAGAGTCACAGCTATCCCCAGCGCAAGTCCCGATGGTGAGCAGGGTGGGATCTGTCAGCTGGGGTGAGACTGAGATGCTTCCTATGGGAAACAGAAAGGTGACATCTGCAGGGCGTGAGGCACAAGGCAGCGAGGTGGCCAAGCAGACCGGCCACTGGGGCCGTCCTTGCAGCTGTTCAAGGACTGTGCACGAGTCACGCCAGCCCCCAGGTCAGGTCCTCTCCCCGTCACTGTGCTCCCTTCCTGTACAAGCCTATTTCAAAACAGGAGGACTCCCTTAAAAATTCTTCCCATCAAATGTCTACAAAAGGTGTGAAGTGTAGTCACTAATTGGGTTCATAAAATGGAGAAGACCAAATGTATATTTCACTGAAACTTAATTAAACGATGGTAAGAGCCATAGCAGACAGCCTAGCTGGGAAACAGGGACACAGCGGGGCTGGTGAAGACTCGAGCCTGTGAATGAGGGCGCTTCCCAGGCGCCCGAGCTGCCAAGCGCTCTGGACTCTCGTCACCAGTGAGCGCTTCATAGAAATCACAGTCTGTGGGAGGAATAAATAAAGATGTGGGTAATACATCTCTTTCAAAGGATCAATGCTTTCTGTTTGGAAACAAATGGATTTGGAATGTGTATTTAAATAGTAACATGAAATAATTAACCAGCGTCACAGTCCAGTCCAGTGGTAGAGCTCCTCAGACAGACCTAGGCAGGCACCGGACAAAAGAACCCGTCACCCCTCGGTTAAGCGGATTATGATTTTCTTCCTTGATTTTGAGCTCTTCTGAGCACACTGCAGGTCAGATCCATCTGCCCACATGTGAGCCCACACACGAGTGTGGTAATGTGCCCTCCATCTATGTTTAATGTGTCTGGTTCACAGCCGCCGTTCTCATGAGTCCGTAAGGAGCGTGTGACCTGCCCTGCTGGGGGCATGTGTGACCGTGGGGACCATCACCCTGCATGTAGAATGAAGGTGCATGCAGAGATGAATCGTGTCTCAGAGAACAGGGGTGAGAATAATTAAGATCCCGCAGCTGGTGGCATGTCTCG
>NW_023192378.1:0-201 GCF_002007445.2 Ailuropoda melanoleuca
GTTCCCTTTCTTGCTGACTGTCTCTCTCTCTCAAATAAATAAATAAAATCTTTAAGGAAGAAGCCCACATCGCAAAGATCTCTATAAAACAAGGGCGCACGGCCTGGGCCCAGTCAATAACTTGGGCTCTGGACAACCCCGCAATCTCACTTCATCAGAATGACGAGAAGGAGAAGTCCCCCCCAGCAAAGAAAAGATAAT
>NW_023192378.1:631-809 GCF_002007445.2 Ailuropoda melanoleuca
TAGAAGAGATATTTGAACAAATTGTAGCTGAAAACTTCCCTAAACTAGCGAGGGAAACAAACATTCGCGTCCAAGAGGCAGAGAGGACCCCACCCAAGCTCAACCATGACAAACTTATGCCACGTCACGTCATAGTGCAATTCGCAAATATTAGATCCAAGGATACAGTACTGAAAGC
>NW_023192379.1:0-2259 GCF_002007445.2 Ailuropoda melanoleuca
GTGCCAGCCTGTGTGGGGGAGGGGGCCCCGGACGGCCCGGCGTGGAGGGTGACAGCCAGGTCCCCGCTGCTCTCAGCCGGCCCCGTACCAACACGGAGCCTCTCCCTCACGATGTGCTGGGCTGCACCGCCGTCAGCTGACCCGGGGGAGGGCCTTCGCTGCGTCCACCGCCCTCAGGCCAGGGGTGCACGGAGACCCAGGGGCCCAGCGTGGATTCGGATCGCCGTGCTGCCCAGTCTGGTTCCTTCCATCAGACGCCTGACGGCATGACGCGGCCCTTTCATTTCCGGGTGTGGCAGATGGGGCCACGTTTAATTTCCTGCCTGTCCAAGCCACCGTGTAGCCGTGTGATATGGAGGCCACGGGCCTGACCAGGCGCCAGCTCTCACGGAGCGCGTTTCTGACGGCGTCCTTGCAGGTGTCTGAGACATGCGCTCTGGGGAGACGGCCTGCCTCCCCGCGGCCACCAGGGCCCCTCCGAGGGTGGGAGGGGTGGGCAGCTCGTCCCCAGCCTCAGACACTCAGCCCGCCTCTGTGCCTCTTGCAGGTCAGCTGGCCGCCGGCACTTGTGAGATTGTGACCCTGGACCGGGACAGCAGCCAGCCTCGGAGGACGATCGCCCGGCAGACGGCTCGCTGTGCCTGCAGAAAGGGGCAGATCGCGGGCACCACGAGAGCCCGGCCCGCCTGCGTGGACGGTAAGAGCCTACGCCCAGCGACCCCGTCGAAGGCAGGGTTGGCGAGATGCCACCTGACACATTGAACCCCACCCCTCCCCTAGCCCGGGACGTCCAAGGAGGCCTCCTGTTCTCTGGGTCGGGCCTCGGGCTGGACAGTCCTGATGGGATGATGGTGCCCGGGCAGCGTTGGCTTGTCTGGATGCGTGGTGTCCGCGGTGCTGCGGGTGGCAGGGAGCCAGGGTCCCGGCCGGGCCCACAGGGACTTACTGGCGCCTTGTGTTGCTGAGGGCAGAGAGAGGTGGAGGCCACACCGTCTGCAGGATGGCCTGTGGCTCGGGACGCTGTTACGTGCATCACTTGTGGCTTCTGGCTGAGGCTGCCTGCAGCGGGCTGGGCTCTCCTGCTCCAGGTCTGGCAGGCGTCAGGCACCTGCGGGTGGGCCCCAGGCTGGATGATGTGCGGCAGGGCCCCATCCCCCTCGGGTGGGCGGGAGGTGGTGACGGCATCGCCACGGCCACTGCAGTCAGGCTGTCCCACTCCTGAGATTTGCCATGTTAACGTCCTCATGGAACGAACTCAGAAAGGCGCCTTGGGTGAGGCGGTTCCTTCGGGGATTGTCTTTGCAGCAGAATCACAGATACTCCTGAAAATGTGCAGGGAGCCCTCACAACAGCTGTCAGGGCCTCTGCGCCGTCCAGGGCACGTGAGCTGGTCCAGGAGGCCGCTGTGGCATCCGGCGTGAGACCTGGCCTCCCATGGTGCGCAGCGGGGCCTCCCCACGGGCAGGGGAGCGCTGGAGGCTGGTGGGAGCCCCGCCCAGAGCCCTGTGACCAGAGCAGGCGGCCTTGCGGGGCCGTCGCCAGGCTGACAGCAGTTGTCTGCTCCTTGGGGTGGGGGCCCCAGACAGGGATGTGCTGAGGCCTTGTTCCTCGGGGGGGGGGGGGCTGCAGGAGGTGTGGTCACAGCATGACAAAGTGGCCGGGTCTCAGGGGTCAGCCATGCCCTTCATTCCCCAACAGCCTCTGCGCGGGGCTCTGGGTCCTCCCCAGTTCGGCTGCCTTTGCTTGGGAGCCCCCCTCCTCCTGACCTATGACCCTGAGACACACGCAGCCCTCATGAAGGTCACCTGAGGAATGACAGCAGGTGCCGAGCACGGGGCTGGGAGATCTTCAGGGCTCAGTACGTGAGCTCGGAAATTCACTACCGGTGGTGGGGGGGCCACTTTGGGAGTGAAGGGGAGCAGCACCAGGGGCAGGCTTTCTAACAGGCCAGGAGTGCCTCAGGGTAGTCCCCACAGTCCCAAAGGCCCCCAGGGATGGGGAGAGTAGAGCCACGAGGCCACCTTGGGGGATGAAGACTGATTGGATTGGGGTCCCTTTGCCCCCAGCATCACCAATGAGCCCGTCCTGGGACTGTCGGGGGACGTGGAGGGGCAGTGGGTCTGCTCTGGAGCCCCAGCCCCTCCGGGCCTCTGGCAGGGTGGTGGGGAGCGGACCCGGCCCAGCCACGCCAGTCCAGACACCCCGTGCACCTGTGGGGCTGAGCCGCCTGCTCCGCCTGGCCAAGGGGGCCTGCGGCAC
>NW_023192380.1:0-926 GCF_002007445.2 Ailuropoda melanoleuca
TTGTCTTTTGTTGCTTTGTATTTTGAAGAGCTCACACAAGGAAAGGCAGCTTTGATTTGGAAAGAGAGATGCTGAGTTCTATTACCTAACATAGTTATATTTGTTATTTTCATCCAACTTATCTCTTCCATCGGAGGAATCCTAGTCAAGATACCCATAGTTAGCAAGGGAAATAGAGAATTTATAAAAGGCACTGGATCTCTGCAAATGTGGCCCCTTTTTAAATATGTCCATCTTGAAAGTCTGTACTCATCATCTCGTAAAAATCAAAGTGTTCAAAGAAAGCCATGAATATTAACACCTAAGAACAAAGACCATAGTTTGCCCATAAAGTTGACAATGACTAAAGACAAAGAATACCTGTTACTGAGAGTATGGGAACGTGGGTTTGTTGGTGTTTAAATTGGATCAAATTTTCAGTAGAGCAAATAGGGAATATGTATCAAAGCCATAACAATGTGTATTTTTTATAAAACTCAGCANTATAGAACTCAGCAATTCCATTTTATTTTTCATTTTTTAAAAGATTTTATGTTGAAGTAATCTACATCCAACGTGGGGCTCAAACTTATAACCCCAAGATCAAGAATCACATGTTCCACTCACTGAGCCAGCCATGTACCCCAGCAATTCCATTTTATTTTTTTTAAGATCTTATTTATTTATTTGACAGAGAGAGAGACAGCCAGCAAGAGAGGGAACACAAGCAGGGGAAGCAGGAGAGGAAGAAGCAGGCTCCCAGCGGAGGAGCCCGATGTGGGGCTTGATCCCAGGACCCTGGGATCACAGCCTGAGATGAAGGCAGACGCTTAACGACTGAGCCACCCAGGAACCCCTCAGCGATTCCATTTTAAGAGGAGTAGATCTTAAGGATATTGGATGTGAACAGAAATATTTTGAATGCTATTTATTGCAATGTTGTTTAT
>NW_023192381.1:0-10065 GCF_002007445.2 Ailuropoda melanoleuca
TGTCCCATTTATAGAGCACAGGCAGAGTAGATTTAGCATACTCTTACTAGGATTTTAGGAATGATAAAGGAGCACTGGCTTTAACTTAAATTCACCAGCTGTGTCAGCCCCTAATAGGAGAGTAAGCCTGTCCTTTGAAGCCAGATATTGACTTCTCCTCTCTACCTATGAAAGTCCTAGATAGCATCTGCTTCCAGTAGAAGGCTGTTTCATCTACATTGAAAAACTGTTGTTTAATGTAGTCACCCTGATTATCTTAGCTAGATCTTTCAGACAACTTGCTTCAATATTAACACCTTGCTGATTCATCTTTCATTTTTATGTTATGGAGATAGTTTCTGTCCTTAAGTCTCATGAAACTCCACTAGCTTCAAACTTTTCTTTACAGCTTCCTTACCTCTCTCAGGCTTCACAGAGTTAAAGAGAGTTAGAGTCTTGCTTGGGATTAGGTATTGGTTTAAGGGAATGTTGTGGCTGATTCAATCTTCAATCCACACCACTAAATCTCTCTGCCCAGCAGTAATAAGGCAGTTTCACTTTCTTATCATTTGTGTGTCCACTGGAGCAGCACTTATAATTCCTTTAAGAACTGTTTCTTTGCATTCACAACTTGTCTAAATTTGGTACAAGAGACCTAGCTTTCAGCCTATCTTGGCTTTCGATGTGGTTTCCTCACTAGGCCTAATCATTTCTAGCTTTTGATTTAAAGTGAAATATGCAACTCTTCCTTTCGCTCGAACACTTAAAGGCCATTGTATGTTATTAAATGGCCTAACTGCAATATTGTTGTGTCTTAGGAAATAGGGGGACGCAAGGAGAGGCAGAAAGACAAAGGAATGACCAGTCGGTGGAGCAGTCAGAGCACAGACAACACTTATCAATTAAGTTCACTGTCTTATATTGGCACAATTCATGGTACCCCAAAACAACTACAAAGTAATAAAGATCACTGATCACCAAGCACCATAACAAATAGTAATGAAAAAGTTTGAAATATTGTGAGAATTACCAAAATATGACAGACACAAAGTGAGCAAAAATGCTGCTGGAAAAATGGTGGTGATAGCCTTGCTCAAGCCACAGACCTTCAATTTGTAAAAAACACAAGATCTGTGAAGTGTACTAAAGTGAAGCCCAATAAAACAAGACAGGCTCCTAATTTGTCACTATAACTTTTTCGGCCTCAACCCCATCCCAGTGTAAATTTTTAAGTAAACTTCTCTCATTCTGGAAAATCACTGCACTCTACATTTCTCTATTTTTCCCTCATTCCCAACCACAAGTCCTGTTTGCCAGGAATACTATTCACAGACTTTTGACCTATGAAGAGATCTTTTGAACACATAAAAGAAAAAAGACCCACTCTTTACACTGAAACAGGAATAGGAGTGTGGAGGCTGGTTCATTCGACTTCCTCCTCATTTTCCCCGCAACAAAAACCATGACATCTCAAAAGGAATATATCATCTATTTTTTAGCCACTGATTTAGATAAACTCACTAACCAAGTTTACCAGAGAGGATAAAGGTTCAACTACCAGTGGTCAGACTTCTAGTGGTGCCTGCTAATGTGAGATTTTCCAGTCTAATGCATCTATTAACCACTTTCACTTCACTGTCAAAATAAACATTATATGCAATGTATCCTCAAGAGCAACTACTTAATTTACAAACAAAACAAAAACAAACATATTTAGTATTTTAAGAAGAGGGCAAAAGGGCATTAAACAAATCAAGAGGCCCTGCACATGTGGACTCTTGACTGCACAGGGTGCATGCCCACAAAGTCAACCAACCCACCCTTCTTCCTTTAACCCTAAAGATGGAGAGAGTAAATGAGTTACTACATAAATGATCAATTCCTCGTGAAAGTCAATTCCAGCTTTAATCTCTTTTCCCCATGTTTTCCATCTAGGAAGTATGGGTGAGTCATTCACAGTGTGTCTTTGGGGAGGAGTGTGATGGTCTCACTGCAGCAGATTTCAAAACATAGTTCCTGAGACTTGAATTTTACCCTCTAGCAAAAACGAAACAAAAAGCCACAAACAAAAACTCACAACTGCCCGTCAGTGACCCATATTTTTGCCTCTTTTGCCCTAAGCTTTTCTGTTACAGACACTGTTCTTGACTCCTTTATGTGAAGTTCTGAAGTTGGAAAGCAAGGTAAAATATTACAGTGGCCAAGGGAGGTTAGCCTGATTTTTTAGATGAAACAGATGGGCAATCAAGGGATTTGAGAGTTCTCGCTCTCTCTCGCCACATATTTTGAAGTTTTTCTCCAACTGTAGTAAGTAAACTAAGCCTTAGAGAATTAGTTTGATGCAGACAGACAAAACTCTTCCCTTTTACAAGCTTTTCCTTCCATACTCACCAGCCTTTGGAGTTGCCAATGCAACCAAAAAAAAAAAAAAAATATCTTAGGCACGTTCAAACAGCAGAAGGGTTGCTAAAGAAATGCAGCTGGGGAGGAGAAGATCTTATAGTTGGCTTATCTTATCATGTCATGTCTGGCCAGAATCTATAAGGTGGTCACTCTAAAAAGAAGGTAATCAACGGGGAAAGAAATCTTAATTTTTTTCCATTCAGTCCCCCACCAAAGAATCACTTGGATTTTATGTTTTGAAATAGAGAGGGAAATAAATAAAAATGTTGGGTTGGCCCACATAACCATTAAAAGGCCAAATTGATAAACTCAGGAATTAGCATTTTGCAAGACTTAACTCATGGTCCTCTGAGGCTATTTAAATTATTTGACCCCATTTACCTAAAAAATAGAAGCTCTGCCTCCCTTCAAGGCAACTAACTGTATATCCTCTAACATTTTTTAAAAAAGGGTTTAATGGAAACTATAATGCAAAGCAGAGAATAATCAAAACTGTTTGTGCCAGGCTTTTGGGTGTAGCATTGGGGGAGGGGGAAGACTTTCTTAATTATATTGGCAGAAATAAACGTACAGAAGACAAGCTGACGCATAAGAACACCTACAGCATCCCAAAGCTTTCTGAGAAGAAAGGTGTTATCAATTGGGATTGTAAAAGCTAATTCATTTATGAAGACTCCTTAAAAATTCTCATGCACTCAGGATTAAATGACAGCATGTGTACGTATCAATACTTTAAAATCAACAGATCCCTTCCTCAATTTCATTTATGGAGATCAGAAGATGACTACATACATACAAGTCCAGATGTACAAATGAAATCTTGTTGGAACAAGCAAAAGAAAATACACTGTCTCCTTTACCCCACCATCACTCCCAACTCAGACTCATGTAGTCACTCTGTGCCAGAGACTGAACACCTACCTCACTCCTTCTCCTGATCAGGTACTGATATTTGAAGACATATTTTCATACCCAAATTGGGGTGGATACCGTTTGGTGGAGAAGAAGGGAGGAGAACAAGAATTTGAAAGCTGAAAGGGAGTGGTCTTGTGATTTACATTACATTCTCACAAGCAAAACACCAGAAGCAGCAGGCAGTAGGGAACACATGCATGATACAGCAGGCTGAAGCCAGAAGTTAAAACATTTTGTTTTTCTTTGGGTCCATTTTTGCTATTGTCGATGTTGTTATGTCCTCTATTAGTTAAGAGTATCATGAACAGCCACTGGGGAGTAAGATAAGATCCCAGCGCAGTATAGCAAGACCAAACCAGATAAATCTCTGCTAGAAACGGGAAGTTGTTTGGGAAACTGTGCACATCAAACTCTCCTTGAGCTGTAAATCTGAGAAAAGGATTCAATCACTATCCAAAGAGAGAGCAGAAATAAAGAAATTTCCCACACTGTCTCTTGACAGATTATCAGAACAGCACCTACCCCATTCAAGAACAAGTGTTCTTAATTCTGTAACTCTTTGAAAACATGATCATAAAGTATTAGGTCCAACAAATAATAGGCCTGGATAGAAGATAAAATATATGTAACAAATGCAACCTCCACTTCTTATTGCCACTTACTGGGCAGTAAGATCTAGTACTATTTTTTTTTTACTTGATGCTGAAATGTGTTTCTCTCCCAAAATTATCGAAGCAGTGGGAAACCACTTGTCTTCCTGACTCTTTTGCCCGGCCAATTTATATTAAGGATAAATGTGCCCACATATGGTATTTCTAATATGTCTCACCATGGAGCATTTCAATTTCTAATTTTATCCAAGCTTAAAATTAAAAAAAAAGACAAATACTTGTAAATTCAGCTCTTTGATCTTTGCAAGTGATATAATAAAAGTAAATTCTAATTCTTTAGAGGTCACATACATTAGCCTTTTCCTAGCTTCCTTTGATTCTGGCTTATCTAGAATCTTTTGGGTTAATCTGTTGGAAGAATCCAGGACTGGATCCATAGGGACTAACTTGCCAAACCACAGTAGGTGTAAGATGTAAAATAATCACCCCAGGTCTCTGTGTTCAGGATCTGTAACTTGTGCCATCACCACCACTGCCACCACACCTCAATCTCTTCCCACCATCAACCTCCACTTGCCACCCATTCCCTCCTCCATCACTTCCACCATCTCTCCTTGTCTCTTTCACCATCATCACCATCACCAGTGCTTCTCTGCCCCATCCTCCCCATTAATCCCCCCATGACCTCTCTTCTCCACCACTCCCACGCCCTATTCCATACTTGACCAATATTTCTTCCTCCTTCTAGGCCTGTTGGAGCTTGGAGATAAGGCATGATCTGAAAATCAGGACCTGGAGGCCCTTCCCTCCCTGGTTTTCTTCTCCATACTGAGTTTCTATGGCTGCCAATAACTTTGTAAACTTGGGCTCTCTCACCCTAGAACTTTAAGAGCCCACTGTAGAAAAGACTCTCTTCCTAAACTCTACACGTGTGCCACCTCTTTTCCAAACTAATCTCTGCTATCAATTCAGATAAGTAACCTCTACTTGCTTGGATACTTGGCTGTTCTTTCATTCCTCTCCTCAAAGAACTCAAAGAACCTCCCCATTTCCCTCCCAGATCCAGTCTTCATATCCCAGTCCGTTTCTCAGCCTCTATCCTTGCCTGATTCATTGTTCATTCCACTCTTATCAAATTTTTGTGTCTAGACCCCACACACTATACCAAAGACTTACAGAATTACAAGAAGTCATGTTTCTTTGTTTCTGACTTCTCTTTCTTAGATTCCATTTTCCTCTAGGGTCATTTTACTTTGAAATGTAAGTCTTTTTTCTAGCAATAAGTATTTCAGATTTGAGCACATAAAATACTACAAGATCTAGCTTTTTGTGTTCAATTGTTACAAAGAATGGGACAGACACAGACCAGATTTGTTGAGAATCGATGCAAAGTATTAAGCTTTTAGATTTCTTCTGGTGTGCTGGAAATTTGAATGTCCCTAACATGACTCCTATAAAGGAAGTATTGCTGAAAGTCTGTAAGGTTTCTGGAATTCGAGGTAAGATTCATACACCTTGTGTTCTTGCTCAAGAAGAAATAGCATGAATTGCATTCTTAATAAGGAAGCTCCATTATTCTCAAGAGTATAATTTAAGACAAGCTGATTGCCAAAAAGAAAACATGCTGAATCAGTTCATACGACAAAGAGCTAGTTCAATTTCCAAGACTGTAAAAAGCAACTTGGATTTGGTTCAAAGTTGCTACAACCAGTTTGCTACCAAATCAACAATTGGTATAAAAGGATACATGAAATTAAAATGCAAGGAAGTGGAGGAAATTAAAATGCAAAGAATGTTTTCTTTTTCCTCAGGTTAGACCCCAAGATTTTGTGATCTAGGAACACATAAATGTTGAAGGACCAGGAGTCATAAATTGAGGGAAAGGTCAAAGCAGCACTTGAGGGTCTATCAACTACCATGTTAAGAAATTCCTTGCTATTCCACAATGACTTATTTCCCTATTACACTCATTTCTGTGTCAAAATTAGGAAAATGTCTTCAGCATCCAAAGACATATATTCAGAAATAGATTGCAAAATAGACTTGATTCTAAACAACAGGAATAAATTCTGGCAAAATTAAAGAGAACATGATTATTAGAAAGATCTAGGATAGCTAGCATAATCAATGGAAAGGCTGCAGAACTAGGCTCTGAGAACTCGACCTTGGGTAGAGGACAACACGAAGACATCTAAGTGTTCATACTAAAATGAAGAAGCTCTAAATATGTTTCCTTGTTGCCATAGCACCACCAATATCAGAAGAAAGAAACTCAATTAGGCAACAATATATGTTCTAATATGCCTACTCCTTGGAGAAGGGAGAGAAGATCACACTGATTTATAGTGCCACCTAGATCACACATAATCACAGAGAAGTTGTTACTGGGCTGTCTGGGTGGCTCAGTCGGTTAAGCATCTATCTTAGGCTCAGGTCATGATCTCCAGGTCCTGGGATGGAATTTTTTGGGAGTCTACTTCTCCCTCTCCCTCTGCCCCTCCATCCTGCACTCATGCTCAAGCATGCGCACTCCCTCTCTCTCAAATCTTTCTTTAAAGTTGTTACTCAAAAGTTAATTGGAACACTATTACCAAAAACTGAGTTGTTGAATAAGCAAGAAATATCTATTACTTAGCCCAACATATTTATGTAAGTTACCTCCTCATTATTTTTCTGTTCAAATGCTCCTGGGATAGTCATTCACCCCATTCAGACATGTTGTCCTGTCTACACAGATAATTCACAGCATTCTTGCAACTGAGTATTCAGGACAGGAGATATGCTAATGTAACCATGCTATTTTCTCTACTCTCATGGACCATGACTCTGAAGAAAGCCAAGTGGGTGACTGCTGCCCCTGGTAATAAATTCAGTGCTTATCAAATTTTATAAATATTTTAGCAGAAAAGTTTGAGCAATCATTCTCCTCAGAAGGTTTCTCTACCTCACCAGAGTCCTCCAGAACAAGGGGGGGGGAGGTTTTTAACCTCAACCACAGATACCCAGATATCTTCCCCTGTCTATACTGAATTCTCCCTAGGCAGTCACTGGAATTCAAGACAGCATTTTAAATCTGTCTTGAGAGTATAAAGGATGAAAGAGAGAGAGGAGAGACCAACAATGAGGGAGGATATGCACATCAGCTACCCATTTGGGGTGCAATTGTTACACCTGCACTAAAACAACCGCAAAAAAGCAAAAACATCAGTTGTTCTGTCTAAAATAGCAACCAGTGTGACTGATTCCTTTAAATAAAGTTAATGAATTAACCAGTGTCCTACTGACCAGTCTGAGAATTTAGGCTGGAAAATGATAGGAAGATGATGGAACTTAGAGACAAATCAGACTGAGATTTATATCCCTGTTCCTCTATTAACAAGACAAAGGAACATAATCCCTCTGAGCCTTATCTGATATCTATAAAGTGTCTTTATTTTGCCTCTATTGAGTGAGATGATATTTGTATAGTGATTTGTGCTTTAGAGGTGCTCAGTGATGATCATTCTCTTCTCTCTCTCTGGTATAATTAGAGGAATAAAATCTGGAACACACAAATGTCTACTCTTTCTACATTTCTTCATTCAATAAATGAGCATTGGTCACAGTCTACACTATGCCAGATACTGTTCTGGAAACTGGGCATGTCAAGGCAAACAAGACAAAGTTTCTTCCTCATGAAGCTCACAGGCTGGGGGAAAAGAGAACAACAAATGAGTAAACAAATAAATACAAAATATAATACAGAAGAATAGTGGTGAGCCCATAAATAATAAATTGACTATATAGAGTAGTTAAAGATAGCTGCTCTGAAGAGGTAACATTTGAATAACAATATGATTTTTTTTTAATAGCTGACCTTGGATAGATATGGAGAAAGATCATCCTGTTAGAGGAAACGGCTAGGATTAAGGCCCTAAGGTAGCAGTGAGCCTACTATTTTTGAAGAACAAGAAAGGCCAGCATAAGTGAAGCTTAGAGAGAGTGGGATAAACCATTAGGAGAGATCACAAAGCTGGCTCTTACCAGATCACACAGGGCCTTGTAAGCTCTTATGTGGAGTTTAGATTTTATTCTATTATAATGAAAAATCATGGCAGGGAGGGAGTCTTAAGAAAGTTAGCGAAATGATTTGAATTCTGATTTAAAAGAGTCACACTGACAGCTATGTGGAGAATAAATTATTGAAGACCGTTATCATCCCCCAGACTAAAGACATTTCTCTGCCTTCGGCTCAGGGCGTGATCCCAGCGATCTGGGATTGAGCCCCACATCAGGCTTCTAGGCTAGGAGCCTCCTTCTTCCTCTCCCACTCCCCTGCTTGTGTTCCCTCTCTCGCTAGCTGTCTCTCGCTGTCAAATAAATAAATAAAATCTTTAAAAAATAATAATTAAAAATTAAAAATTAAAAATAAATAAATAAAACTCGGCAAAATATCTGAAACAAAGATTTTCAGACATTGTATGTTTGGTAGCATAGGAAATGATCTTTAAGGGAAGGGGAAAAAAGGTAAGTCCTTTAATTGTTTCAACTTACTACCTGCAGAATTTCCACTGAGTCAAGAAGCTAAATTTGGGGGTCAAGTCAAGGTGGCAAGAGTTCTCAGAGCAAAGTACCTGAGAAGAGAGGGAAGCTGCAGAGAAAGAGCCCTGGAGGAGATCTGTAGAGAGTTCCCTCATGCAGTTTCAGTTGAGAACTTAGAGCATGTAAGCAAGAAAACAACCTAAGCTCAGGGAAAGAATCATTTAAGAGGACTGGAGGGAACAGTCTCCAGAGTTCACATGGGGCCAAGAACAGTTTGTGTTCCCACCAGGCAGAGTGGAAGAACCATGTGTAATGCATCAGACATTGGGAAGAATATCCAGAAGGATATTGAGTCAGTAGCAAAGAAAAGATTGCCCTTAAAGGTTGCTCTCATTCCACCTTAAAAAACTTAAAAGGAAACCTAGAAAGGATCCAATAATTTCTATGTAATTTAACTGCATTTCAGAATAAAGCCAAAAGATGGAATCAAAAGGGAAATTAGAAAATATTTTGAGCTCAATGAAAATTTTTAAATATCAAAATTGGTAAGATGCAGATAACAGTGGTTAGAGGGAAATTTATACACTTAGCATTTACATATAAATAGAAGAAAGGCCCCAAATCAAGAACCTCAGCTTGACTTTAAAGACTAAAAGACAAAATTAAATCCAAAGTGAACAGAAGAAAAGAAAATAAGGATCAAGCAGAAATCAATAAAATAGAAAATATAAAAGCAATAGTGAGAATAAAAACTAGATCTGGTTCTTTGAGTAGATAAACAAAAGTGATAAACCTCTAGACAGATCAATTAGTGGAGGGGGGGAAATAAGTCACAATCTGAAAGAATAACTACAGATCTCACAAATACTGAAAGGATAATAAGAAAATGTTATGAGGGGTGCCTGGGTCCCTCAGTCGGTTAAGCATCTGCCTTCAGCTCAGGTCTTGATCCCGGGGTCCAGGGATCCACACCCACATCAAGCTCCCTGCTCAGCGGGGAGTCTGTTTCTCCCTCCCACTCATGCGTGTGCACGCTCGCTTGCTCTCTCTCTCTCTCTCTTTCAAATAAATAAAATCTTTGAAAAATAAAACACAAATTTTTTTAAAAAAGAAAGAAAATACGAACTTTATGCCTATAAATTTAATAAGTTAGATTAAATGGACAAATCTCTTGAAAGATACAATTAAAATTCATTCAAGAATAAATACAGAATCTGTATAGTCCTATACCTACTAAACGACATTGAATTTGTAATTTAAAAACATTTCTACAAAAGGAAATCAAGGATCCTATGGTTTCACTAGTGAATGCTACAAAACATTTAAAAAGAGGGGTGCTAGGGTGGCTTAGTCAAGTTAAGCATCTGCCTTCACCTCATCATGATCCCAGCGTTCTGGGATCCAGCCCTGCATCAGGTTCCCTGCTCAAAGGGAAGTCTGCTTCTCCCTCTCCCTCTGTGTGCTCGTTCTCTTGCTTTCTCTCTCATTCTCTCAAATAAATCTTAAAAGAAATTTTTTTAAAAGAAAATAATTCTAACTTATTTTAATGAAGCCAGAATTATCTTTATACCAAAATCAAAGATACTAAAAGAAAGCTGCAAATATATCTCATGAAATATGCAAAAAATCTTAAAGT
>NW_023192382.1:0-1034 GCF_002007445.2 Ailuropoda melanoleuca
TTGGGGGGCATATGCCCTTTGTTTTCACCACGTCTGTACCTTTGGGGTAAATACCTAGTAGTGCAAATGCTTGATCATAGGGTAGCTCTGTTTTTACTTTTTGAAAACCTCCACACTTTTTTCTGAAGTGTCTGTACCAACTTGCATTCCCAACACAGCTTAAGGGGGTTACCCTTTCTCCACATCTTCTCCAACATGTGTTTTTTCTTGCCTTGTCCATTTTTGCCTTTCTAACTGTTGTAAGTTTTCGTGTGTCTGTTAGCTATTTGTATGTCTTCCTTGGAGAAGTGTCTGTTCTTGTCATCTGCCCATTTATTGACTGTACTGTTTGTTTTTTGGGTGTGAGTTTGATAAGTTCTTTATAGATCTTGGATCCTAGCCCTTTATCTGAAATACCTATTTCAAATATCTTCTCCTATTCTGTGGGTTGCCTCTTAGTTTTTTTGACTGTTAGTGTTGCTGTGCAGAAGCTTTTTATCTTGATGAAGTCCCAGAAGTTCATTTTGGTTTTGTTTCCCTTGCCTTTGGAGTTGTATCTTGAAAGAAGTTACTGTGGCTGATGTCAAATAGGATACTGACTATATTCTCCTCTAAGATTTCGATGGTGTCCTGTCTCACATTGAGGTGTTCCATCCACCATGATTTTATCTTTGTGTAGGGTGTAAGGGAATGATCCAGTTTCATTCTTCTATATGTAGCTGTCCAGCTTTCCCAGCAACACTTATTGAAGGGACAGTCTTTTTTCCATTGGATATTTTTTTCTTGATTTGTCCAAGATTAGTTGACCATAGAGTTGAGGGTCCATTTCTGGACTCTCTCTTTCTGTTTCACTGAGCTGTGTGTGTGTTTTTGTGCCAGTACCATGGTGTCTTGGTGATCACAGCTTTGTAATATAGCTTGAAGTCAGCTAATGTGACGCTGCCAGCTTTGGTTTTCTTTTCCATCATTCCCCTGTCAATTTACGGTCTTTTCTGGTTCCATACAAATTTCAGGATTGTTTGTTTGAGCTCTTTGAAAAATGTCAATGGTATTTT
>NW_023192383.1:0-1977 GCF_002007445.2 Ailuropoda melanoleuca
TTATAGGGCACATACCAGGTGTCAGACCAGTGTTGAGGTCTACCCTACCTAATCCCGGTGGAAAAACCCCATCAAGTGACTGTTCTAGCTGCTGTCACTCCGCACAAGGAAAACGCCAGCAGTCTGAGGGTGAAGAGTCTGGCCAGCATCATGTTGTGAGCAAAGAGAAATTCTGAGAAGTTTTGGTTCGATTACTTGTCTAGGGGTGTTTTTGTTGTTGTTGTCAGCAATTACTTGGCTTTTTTCCTTATTAAATTTTTTTTTAAGGTAGGCTCCATGCCCAACGTGTGGCTTGAACTCACAACCCCACGATTAAGAGTCGTGTGCTCTACTGACTGAGCCAGCCAGGCATCCCAGCAATTATTTGGCTTTGAATGAATGTCCACCCTATTGCCTAATCTGCCCACGAGCTTAAAATACTCTGGGTATTTTAAGCATCTCTTTAACACCCTCATTTTTGCTTACACGCACCACACTTTTCATTTGTCTATACTGCAACAAGTTAATTAACTATCCAGGCATTGGAGATTTGGTTGATTCTTCTCCGACAATGGCTCATAAGGAACAATGGATCGGAGACACCTCAGGGAGACCCTGCAGGCCTTATTCAGTGCCATCACATTTCTTCTCTCATCCGAACACTGTGGTTGAAGTTCGACAATTATCATGATTTTTATCACTTTCTATTCCTCTAAGCCTTTAACGGGTAGGTATGGTCGCACATTCTGAAATGGGCATGCCCGTTATTTTCGTTGCAAATAAAGATGTCCAAGAGAAAAAAAAATAGATAAACATATTCCCATATTCACATTTATGTGTGTATATATACATTTATACACATACATATACATGTAAGCATGTATATATATATACATTCCTACATATATACATGCATACACAAGTATATAAATATAAATATAATTTAAACAAACATGTCTCATTGAAAAAATAAAATAAAAGGTTGCCAAGGTCACCCAACAAACAAGTGGCAGAGAAGGGATTTGAACCCAGGTCTGCCTGGCTGCAAGGGGGCTGAACTGACGTCAGCGGGCTCCCAGGTCTCGGTGTGTTCCCCCATGTGTGGGGCGCCCAGCCGTCGGGGTGAAGCTGAAGGGCCGGCCAGGTCTCCTCGCTCGGGCCTCTCCAGGAGGCCAAGACCCTGAGAGGGGAGTTACAGCACGTCCTCCCTCCCAAGACACTCGTCGTGAAATAAGAAGGTTTTCAGGGAGAAAGATGCACCCCCACTTATATGTACACATTGATTAGAAGCTGAATCCTGACTTTGGGGATACGCAGAACCTGGGTCTATAGCCACAGTGGAAATACACTCAGAACCTGGCAGCATGGTTATTTCTGGAACCTTTGTGAGCATAGCTGGTTCAAAGAGAGAAGTGTGAGTCATGCTCCGAGCCCGGGGCCTGCCTCCTTTTCTGAGCCAGCTGGACGTGATCCCTCAGGAGGGGTCAATGGCTCCTAATTCCCTATATTTTTAAAGCCCATCCATCCTCTCCCTTTATTTGGCAACAGCCGCAGGAAGGGCGAGGAAAGGGTGTGGGGCCCATTCGTCAGATGCAAGACCAGCATCACTAATGGTGTGGGTCGCCATGCACTGAGCCCATGGGTGGGGAAGGCAGTCAGTCCCTCCAGCGTGAGCAGTGATTAACTCCTCATGGGGTACAGAGGCCATTCTTCACTTCTTCTCTAGACTTTTCTGTATTTCCAAATTCCCTAATGGAGCCTCCCGGGAATCTGAANAGGAATCCGAAAATAACTTTGAAGTCACAAAGCAAAAAAGCAGTGTGAGAACACTTGCTCACCAAGATGCCACTCCCCTGAGGCAGCCCATGAAGAAAGAAGCCACTTTCAAGGCCACATGGGGCATGGACTCACCACAGAAGGAGATGACGTGGCTGCTGTCCTCGTGGACAAACTTCCGCGTGACGGCCTCCTCCATGATCTGCTTCACCTGGAAAGCAG
>NW_023192384.1:0-1204 GCF_002007445.2 Ailuropoda melanoleuca
GATGCCGATGATTCTGACATTGGATCATTTCATTGAGTCAGTAATCTCCCGTAACCTACATTCTTGAGATTAGATTTTTTTGAGCCAAGTTTCTGTTTTAGCGCTCTCTTCTACCAACCCATCCTCCACTTCGCTGATTCGTTCTTCTGCCTCAGTGACCCTGGCCGTCAGAGCCTCTAGTTTTGACTGCATTTGGCTCATAGAATTTTTAATTTCTGNCATTTCTGCCCTTAGAGATTCTATATTCTCATTAACATTTTCGTTAATACTTTTTCAAGTCTACACATCATCTTGAACAGTGTTACTCTGAATTCCATTTCTGATAATATGGTTATATCCATAACCATTAGTTTTATGGCAGAGGCCACAGACTCATTGTCTTTTCTTTGCTGGGGAGGACTTCTTCTTGTCATTCTGTTGAGGAGAGGTTGTGGGGTTGTCCAGAGCCCAAATTATTGACCGGGACCCAGGCCATGTGCCCCATAGGGATTGTAGGGATGTGGGCTTCTTGATTTTTCAGCCTGCCTTCTGGGGGAGGGGCCTGCTGCACCAATACTCAGGCAACCCTGTTTGGGTAGTCTCCATGTCCCCTGTAAGGGGGGATGGGAATGGGCTCACTGTGAGCTGGTATTTCCATGCTTTTGTTCTCTGGCGGCTTTCCCTGGTGGTTTGCTGTGCCTCTTCTGCGAATCAGAGCAGCAGTGGCCAAATCTCAGCCTCTGTCTCAGAACAGAGGGATCGCGGACCGTTCTCCACTGATGTTCTGGCTACTTTAACTCTGTTTCTGTTGGGGCTGCTCAACCCTGCATTGTCCCGGGATGTGCACCCCACACCCAGTGTCCCAGCCCTCACTTCCAGGGCCCGTGCGTCTCTGTCCTTTGTGTTTCTAACACCACCAGCCGCCAGCCACCCCCTTAGCGCTCCCGGAGCTCCCGGTCTCAATCTGGTTCCAGTGAGCACACCGGATCTCCGTTTCAGTCTGGTGGCACCCGTTCCCCAGCTCACGGTCTCAGTCTGCTGTCTCGTGGGTGCAGTCCGTGAGTCCGCCGCTCCCCCATGCAGGTGGCTACCGCTTCCGGCGCCCAAATGCGGCGGCTCCCTCCCCCTTCCATTTATCTTCCAATATCTGTGCGCGGTTTCATGGCTCCCCGCTTCGTACCTCAATACTCAGCTCTGGAGATGTTCATTTGTAGAGATCCAGATG
>NW_023192385.1:0-758 GCF_002007445.2 Ailuropoda melanoleuca
GTTTGCAGTTCTGAGGACTCTTTTGAAATCAACGTGATTCTGTACATATTCCACGTGCTCACATATCCTCTCTTTTGTGTAAGATTTTTGGAAGGTAGGAGGCTATATTTTAATTGTTCCATTCTTCTATTCTTCAAGTGGGGAAATTTACTTTTTGTTGATTAATATACGTAGGGAGCGCGCAGAACAACGCTTGATTGCTGAGATTCTTCTTTAGGCCTCTCTCCTCAGAGCCTGTGTGGGTTACGTAGGAAAGAAAAATGAACCCTTGGCCAGGCCTTAGGAGACAGGTACTAGTCCCAGCTTGACCACTAATGCTCTTCGTGAGACTTGCCTAGTCCCTACACCTCCTTAGAGAGTCTCAGTTTCCTTCTATAAAAAAAGTGAAGGAGTCTTGGTAGCCCCTCAGGATCCATTGCTGAGGCAAGTTTTAATATTCAATCTTCAAAGGCTCATCTGTGTCATTCATTGCTTTTCATTTTCAGGGATACAGATGTAGTTTGGTGTATTTCCTTAGTCTTTTATTACGACATTTGCCGTATTCTTTTGCAGCAGTTCGGTATGGGTCCCCTCAGATGAACGAGGAGCAGCTTGGGAACGAAGGCCACGCCCTTTCTACTCTTGTACTCTTGCAGACTGGAAAGAGTCATGATAGAGTAAATGGAACTCAGATTTTAAAATCAGAGAGATTTGGGTTTAAATCCTGACATTACTCTGCTATGGTCACAGCAGACACACTCCAAATTTTAATGCCTAGA
>NW_023192386.1:0-1271 GCF_002007445.2 Ailuropoda melanoleuca
ACAACTCACTCATGGTTGTTAGCACCCTTATCATAAGCAGCACAAATCTGGACAGCTATCTTGTGGCAAGTGCAGCACAAAACTCTAGGCCTTTAAAAGATGCTGCATCCATGCTGGATCCATGGAGATAATTGATGGGCTTTAGTCAGTAGTACATTTGAACTTGGCACAGGTGTTTTCATGAAAGTATAGCAATGATAAGCTTGGATAAGGCCAGAGAAAAGATATCATTTAGAAACAAGCATTCAGCCACTGCACCAAAGGGCAGCTTAACATGAAGCCTGCCTTGGACAGTAAAAGCAGATCATTTAGAGTCACAAGAAACACCAAACCATTGATATAATGTTCCAGCGTGTTCTTGGAGTGTCCTCAAAGTTCCCAGCACATTAAAATACTCTGATTTTTATATTTATGCACTTTTTCCAGCTATTCCAAATCCACNTTTTTTCCAGCTATTCCAAATCCATTCAGTGTGAAAGAGGAAAACGGTTTTTCTTTCCTGAATCTTCCTGAACATTTTCTAGAGTTATGAAAAAATCACATCATGACTGAATCAGAACAATCATTTGTTCTTGTGTTCTCCCAGCAAAAGCAGTGGACTTCCAACCCTAACCAGATCCTATTGCCCCATCCCCACCCCAACACCAGCTTCTGGGAAGCTCTTTTGGCAATCTGCTCTGGCCCTTAGCAGCAATTTTACCTCCACAGTTTAGTGTTATCTGTAAAAGCGTGTTATAATGCCAAGGATAAGAGCTGATTTGAGGGAGATTCAGCAAATGGCACCCCTGAAATAATCTCCTTGTCACCATTTGGTGAATCTATGAGGTACCTACTCAGAAAGTCAAATACAGTCCACCTTCATACCAAAGGTCTAGCTAGTAGTGACTGAATTAGAACCTAACACTGATTTCTTGATTATACTCCTATACTTGTTACTTTCTACCTTCATGCCATAACCACATTTAGAAGAGCAGGTCAGCCTTGGGCTTACAAAGGGGCCACCCACATTTCCAATCCCAGGTCTGCCACTGTCTAGACGGTGGCAGACAAGTCACTTCATCTCTGGTTAATGAAAAGGTTAGGACAAGGTGATCTCTGATGTCGCTTCTAAATCAGACAGTCTATTCTATAAAGATTGATCCAGNGTTTCCAATCCCAGGTCTGCCACTGTCTAGACGGCGGCAGACAAGTCACTTCATCTCTCTGGTTAATGAAAAGGTTAGGACAAGGTGATCTCTGATGTCGCTTCTAAATCAGACAGTCTATTCTAT
>NW_023192387.1:0-3163 GCF_002007445.2 Ailuropoda melanoleuca
GCACTATCATCATCCTTCGTGAATAGGGAAACATGAGGGAAAGTGTTCACGGAAGCTTGACGAGAGTGCCAAATAGTGGTCTCTGAGACACCACACAATCCAGGGAACTATCAACGAACTTCATCTCACTTAAATAAGGCAGTATAAATGAAAAAGTTCAAGAATTTCGAGGCCTCAGCGCCCTTCTTATTGGTATTAAAGAAGAGCGTCCAGGATAACACCTCCAGCTAACATCCGCATTTCCTTGGGACCCAGATTCCCCATTGGGTAAATGTGCCTTGGAAGCATCCAGCACTTAGAACCAAGAAACAAAGTGCGAAGATAAAGCCCTTGAAGTCACATCGGCCTTATAGAACGTGGAACAAAAATCAAGGTGCTTTGTTACCGTGAGTGAAACACGATCAGCACAGCACGGAGAAACAAAATTTGGCCAAACCAGCCTCCAATGCAATGTTTGCTTCATGGGTAAATCCCATTAAAACTGCTGGTGGCAATGGAACGAAAATGCCTAAACCATTTCTGTCAGAAACAACACTGTGCAGTGGCCGTCTTAGCACTATCATCATCCTTCGTGAATAGGGAAACATGAGGGAAAGTGTTCACGGAAGCCTGACGAGANGACGAGGGTGCCACATAGTGGTCTCTGAGACACCACACAATCCAGGGAGATCATCAATGAACATCATCTCACTTAAAAGAGGGAGTAAAATGAAAACGTTNAAAAAGAAACGTTCAAGAATTTCGAGAACTCAGGGCCCTTCTTATTGGTATTAAAGTAGAGCGTCCAGCATAACACCCCCAGCTAACATCCGTGTTTTCAATAGGGAACCAGATTCCCCATTGGATGAACGTGCCTTGGGAATATCCAGCACTTATGACCAAGAAAAAAAGAGCGAAGATAAAGCCCTTGAAGTCACATTGGCCTTATAGAACGTGGAACAAAAATCAAGGTGCTTTGTTACCGTGAGTGAAACACGATCAGCACAGCACGGAGAAACAAAATTTGGCCAAACCAGCCTCCAATGCAATGTTTGCTTCATGGGTAAATCCCATTAAAACTGCTGGTGGCAATGGAACGAAAATGCCTAAACCATTTCTGTCAGAAACAACACTGTGCAGTGGCCGTCTTAGCACTATCATCATCCTTCGTGAATAGGGAAACATGAGGGAAAGTGTTCACGGAAGCCTGACGAGAGTGCCACATAGTGGTCTCTGAGACACCACACAATCCAGGGAAATATCAACGAACATCATCTCACTTAAATAAGGGAGTCTAAATGAAAACGTTCAAGAATTTCGAGGACTCAGCGCCCTTCTTATTGGTATTAAAGAAGAGCGTCCAGGATAACACCTCCAGCTAACATCCGCATTTCCTTGGGACCCAGATTCCCCATTGGGTAAATGTGCCTTGGGAATAACCAGCACTTATGACCAAGAAAAAAAGAGCGAAGATAAAGCCCTTGAAGTCACACCGGCCTTATAGAACGTGGAACAAAAATCAAGGTGCTTTGTTACCGTGAGTGAAACACGATCAGCACAGCACGGAGAAACAAAATTTGGCCAAACCAGCCTCCAATGCAATGTTTGCTTCATGGGTAAATCCCATTAAAACTGCTGGTGGCAATGGAACGAAAATGCCTAAACCATTTCTGTCAGAAACAACACTGTGCAGTGGCCGTCTTAGCACTATCATCATCCTTCGTGAATAGGGAAACATGAGGGAAAGTGTTCACGGAAGCCTGACGAGAGTGCCACATAGTGGTCTCTGAGACACCACACAATCCAGGGAAATATCAACGAACATCATCTCACTTAAATAAGGGAGTATAAATGAAAAAGTTCAAGAATTTCGAGGACTCAGCGCCCTTCTTATTGGTATTAAAGAAGAGCGTCCAGGATAACACCTCCAGCTAACATCCGCATTTCCTTGGGACCCAGATTCCCCATTGGGTAAATGTGCCTTGGAAGCATCCAGCACTTAGAACCAAGAAACAAAGTGCGAAGATAAAGCCCTTGAAGTCACATCGGCCTTATAGAACGTGGAACAAAAATCAAGGTGCTTTGTTACCGTGAGTGAAACACGATCAGCACAGCACTGAGAAACAAAATTTGGCCAAACCAGCCTCCAATGCAATGTTTGCTTCATGGGTAAATCCCATCAAAACTGCTGGTGGCAATGGAAGGAAAATACCTAAAACATTTCTGTGAGAAGCAACACTGTGCAGTGGCCATCTTAGCACTATCATCATCCTTCGTGAATAGGGAAACATGAGGGAAAGTGTTCACGGAAGCCTGACGAGAGTGCCGCATAGTTGTCTCTGAGACAACACACAATCCAGGGAAATATCAAGGAACGACATCTCACTTAAATAAGCGAGTATAAATGAAAAAGTTCAAGAATTTCGAGGACTCAGCGCCCTTCTTATTGGTATTAAAGAAGAGCGTCCAGGATAACACCTCCAGCTAACATCCGCATTTCCTTGGGACCCAGATTCCCCATTGGGTAAATGTGCCTTGGAAGCATCCAGCACTTAGAACCAAGAAACAAAGTGCGAAGATAAAGCCCTTGAAGTCACATTGGCCTTATAGAACGTGGAACAAAAATCAAGGTGCTTTGTTACCGTGAGTGAAACACGATCAGCACAGCACTGAGAAACAAAATTTGGCCAAACCAGCCTCCAATGCAATGTTTGCTTCATGGGTAAATCCCATTAAAACTGCTGGTGGCAATGGAACGAAAATGCCTAAACCATTTCTGTCAGAAACAACACTGTGCAGTGGCCGTCTTAGCACTATCATCATCCTTCGTGAATAGGGAAACATGAGGGAAAGAGTTCATGGAAGCCTGACGAGAGTGCCGCATAGTTGTCTCTGAGACAACACACAATCCAGGGAAATATCAAGGAACGACATCTCACTTAAATAAGCGAGTATAAATGAAAAAGTTCAAGAATTTCGAGGACTCAGCCAACTTCTTATTGGTATTAAAGAAGAGCGTCCAGGAAAACACCTCCAGCGAAAATCAGCGTTTCCTTGGGACCCAGAATCCCCATTGGGTAAATGTGCTTTGGAAGATTCCAGCACTTAGAACAAAGAAACAAAGAGCGAAGATAAAGCCCTTGAAGTCACATCGGCCTTATAGAACGTGGAACAAAAATCAAGG
>NW_023192388.1:0-538 GCF_002007445.2 Ailuropoda melanoleuca
TGTCCATCCACCCACGCACTCATGCACCCATCCACCTGTCTATCCACGCATCCATCCATTCACCCATCCACTCACACACTCATCCACCTACCCATATAGCCACCTGTCTGTCCATCCATCCATCCACCCAGTCATCTACCCACCTGTCCATCCCTCCCTTCCTCCTTCCATTCACCTCTTGTTCTGTTCCAAGTCCTGTGCTGGGTCTTGGGGGGACCCTTTCCGGTAAGGGGGACCACTACTAATTTGGCACAGCTAACCTCTTGTCCACACTTTGCCTGCACCTCTCCATGGAAGGAATGATCTGTGGCTGCAGTCAACCTGTATTTCCTATTTCCCGAATGCCTGGAGCCCTGGGCATTCTCTGTTCTCNATTCTCTGTTCTCTTCTCTCCACCCAGGAGGCAGCAGGCCAGGGCAAGCAGAGCCTGACTTTGCCTAAGGTGGGCTGCCCAGGGTCTAGCCTGTAGGCTGTATAGAGCACATGGCGGGCTGGTGAGCCCACTGGGTGGCATGCCCCTGGCAGTCTCTCTTCTCAT
>NW_023192389.1:0-1430 GCF_002007445.2 Ailuropoda melanoleuca
CAAGGACAGCCTCACTCCCCACCGTTCCACCAGCACCCGTTGTGAGGGCCAGGGCCTGCCTTTTCTCTGAGGCGTCAGGACCCAGTGCCGGGGACCTGAGTGTGTCCTCGTCTGACGCCCCCTCCCTCGTCCCAACCTCTGTGGGTACCCAGGGCTTCCCAGGTTCCAGGGTTTTTCTCACCCAGCAGCTGGGCGGTTCGACCTCCCAGGGAAGACCCATTCCGACCATGGGAGGGGCGCTGGGCAGGCGTCGACAGCAGGACGCAGCCGGGGAGGATTTCTGCAGTAAGTCAACCAGGAACTTCCACGGAAGCTTTTTTATCGAACAGATAAAGGCTTCGGTGCAAATCTCTATTGCACCACTGAGGCTGAGAGGGAAGACGTACGCACGAAGATCGTCTCACTTAAACACACTCTTCCTCTCTGTGGAAGATCGAACGGTAATGATTTAGAATGGGGACGTGCTGGACAGAGGAGGACTCAGACCAGCACCCCCATCTCCCTCTCAGGACCGAGCCCTGAAGACCAGCTGAGGGCCCTTCTCTGCTCCACACCCGGGGTTCCAAACACGGCTGGCCCAGACCATCCTGCTCTCAGGTGGAAAGGGATCTTTGCGTGGGTACCTGGTCCTTCCCATTTTACGTCGGAGTCCAGGGACCGGTGTCAGCCTGTGTCTGGCTCCGGCCGCGCCGTTGCTGTGGCCAGTCTCCGGGCGTCTGTGTCACCTGCGGGAACTGCCTGCAGCTCAGCTGTCTGCTTGCCGGGTGAACTTCCCACGGAGTGAAGGGCAGCTGCTGTGTTACCTGCGTGTGTCGGACCGTGTAAGGGTGCTGCCGGCGTGTTTCGTGGGGCCGTGCTCCCTCCACGCTCCGAGCGTGCACCGCGTACACGTGCGAGCTGGCTCCAGGTGGGCACTCTCTAGGTGTGGTCTTGTCATGCTCGCACCGCCCCGGCCACCTGTCAGCCGTCTGTGTGTGCAGTCCGCAGGTGCAGGCACTGGGGTGGGGGGTGGGATGCTTCCAATGCTGTCTGCGGCCACTGTGAGGCGCACTTTCTCGGTGTCCGCTGAATGCGTCACCCTGCCGTACTTGCACGCGCCTGCCGTGTGTTGTCGTTCCCCTGTGCTGCCACCCGTGTTTTCTGCTGTGTCCCCGTGCGCCACCTACACACGGGCCAGCGGCTCCAAGTGCCCGCACTTCACCTGCTCCCAGGTGCGTTGGCCTCAGCGCTCACACAATTTCCTGAACGCAGCCACGCACGGGGTGCTGCCCCTGAGCAATGCCCGCGGTCCCGGTGCTCATGCCGCCTGGAGGCCACGCCTGCTGCAGACAAGCTCGTCCCTGCGCCTGGCGATTCATCGGGGGTCCCTGGAGCCGCAGGGAGGCGGTGGAGGCCGTGGAGAGCAGGGAGGCTGGAGGCTGCGGTGGTGG
>NW_023192390.1:0-2488 GCF_002007445.2 Ailuropoda melanoleuca
TTTGTAGATCTTGGATACTAATCTTTCATCTGTAGTGTCATTTGCAAATATCTTCTCCCATTCCATGGGCTTCTGTGGACTCTAGGAAACAAACTGAGGGCTTCAGAGGGGAGGGGGATGGGGGATTGGGATAGGCCAATGATGGGTATTAAGGAGGGCATGTATTGCATGGTGCACTGGGTGTTATACGCAAGTAATGAATCATGGAACACTACANATTGCATGGTGCACTGGGTGTTATACGCAAGTAATGAATCATGGAACTTTACATCAAAAACTAGGGATGTACTGTATGGTGACTAACATAATATAATAAAAAATTATTATAAAAAATTCCATATTTAATAAAGGCCCACTATTCACAGATTCCTCTGGTGATACAAACATGAATGTGAAAGTAAATTGAAGTCCCTTTAGCTGACACAGGGGAGGTAGAAACCACTATGTAATCAAATAATGAGAGCATAGTGTGTTGAAATGATGGAACAGAGATACGTATGAGGTTAACTTCGAGTCCAGCTGTGGAAGTGGCTGACATTTTCTTAGTTAGGAAAAGATGAAGGGGAGATCAGGAACCTTACTTTAAGGATGTCAAGTGTCCCTCTTGCGATACAACAAGTGACACATGCTCACCTCTACTTAGTTGACATAAAAGTATCATTGCTTACTCTAGTGCAGCAGGATTCTGAAGGGAATCCTTCAGACCAGCTGTAGTGGGGCTGGGGTTGAGAGCTGTGAATGGTACCAGCAACAGCATCTCAGAATGAACCCCCCAAAAACTGAAGAAAATGTTTGGCCAAATATATATACCATCTGGCTATATTACAGAATAAATGTTCTAAATTTTAAAACCTCTAACTATTGAAATTAATTTATATAACGCGTATATGCATAGACTCACTGGCACTAAAAAGAAGGCATCAAGCACAATGGCTTATTTAATACATTTTCCACCTGTGTACATCTTGACTCAATGGAAGCAAGACAAAACTGGATAATCATCTAATTACCCTGCAAAGGAATTTAGCAATTGATGATGGGATTAATATAATAATCGAATCCCAGCTGGAATTGACTGTAGTATTTGCTCCTGTTTTATTAGAAAATGCTAACGGTCTGGCAAGCAAATAAAGTGCTTTAAATTATGAAATATAACAATGATTTATTTTAAATACTAAAAAAAGGACTCACGTTATAACTTGTGAAAAAGGATTAAATGACCAGATGTGCAGATGTGAAAATATGGATGGTTGTGCAGAGAGGAGAGGAGGTGTTTAAATGACATCTATTTAATAGAGTTGTGTCATTCTTACTATGTAATTTAGATGACAGCTTAACAGCATTCAGCAATGTACAAAACATATTTTATCCAAAGTAGGATGAAATGGTCTTTAACATTGCATAATGGATGGCTAACAATAGGCTAAACTATATCCATAAATGGTTGAACTAGATCTAAAAATTTATGATATTCAAGAGAATATAGATAAGCCATGGCAAGCAACAGAAAGCCCAGTAAACAGGAAATAAAAGAATTAGATCTTCTTGGTTTGTTGTATTTCTAAAAATAGTATTTCATATGCATTTTGGTTAGTTTGTGGGACAGTCAGGAGACATCTGAAAAACTCTAAAAAAACAAATGCACCCTATAACGTGTTAGCATTTGAGAAACAAATCAGAGGTACACACTCCAGATGTGATTATTATAATCCTTCAACTATGCTGATATCTAATAACCTTCAAAAGCTTCTTCATTATCATCCTGAGGAACAGCAATGATTTTTCATTAACGAAATAAGTTTCATTAGCGAAGCAAGGAATGTGCACTTGCTAAGATACCATGTGGGAACTCCTACATCGCATGGACAGCGTTTGCGACTCAGTGAACCTGGTCACCTCTACTCTTCACAGCCAAATCCCATCAGGTCCCATGAGCAACCCCTTCCAGAGGATGCTCTGTCGTATTCCGACTACATGGTAACTAAATCCTGCTAATAGAAAATTGCCTTATCAATCTAAGTGAAACTTTCATGCATGGTGTTTGCCGTGTACCCTAAAAGACAAAAGGCTGAGATATCATTAAACTCTCAAGAGTAGATTTTGTGACTTTTTCTGCTTGGTGGCTAAGAAAAGTGTGAATGTGTAGTAGAATCTGATTTGTATGATTTGCTCTCATTGTAACATGAGATGGTTTTATGATTGGGCAATAGAACTATAACTCCCACCTCTAACAAAAAAATACCAAGAGATACTGAAAAGGAGGTTATCAACTGTGGACAACCAAACTGGCTTAGGTCAATATGCAACATAACCCCCCCGCCACACACAACACACACACAGTACTTACAGATGTCCAGGTTTGTCTCACTAGTGAACAAGGAAAATTAATTAATCAATTAATTATTTAAGAAGCATTGCAGGGGCGCCTGGGTGGCACAGCAGTTAAGCATCTGCCTTCGGCTCAGGGCGTGATCCCAGAGTTATGGGA
>NW_023192391.1:0-1121 GCF_002007445.2 Ailuropoda melanoleuca
GGGTGGCTCAGTACGTTGAGATCCGACTCTTCATGTCCACATAGGTCATGATCTCAGAGTCATGAGATCGAACCCCAAGTCAGGCTCTGTGCTGGGCGTGGAGCCTGCTTAAGATTCTCTCCCTCTGTTGCTCTCCACCCATCACTGCTCATGCGAGCTTTCTTTCTCCAAAAAAATTGTTAAAAATAAATACAATGTAATACCTAAATATTCCTATAAAGAACAAAACAAACCTGAATCCAGTGATCACAAGGAAAACTTTCTCAAAATGGAACATTAAGAAGGAAAGGTCAAACCGCCAAGTAATTCGTTGCTCCAGTTGCGAAAGAGAGGTCAAGAAGCAAAGGGGTGCCACGGCCCAAGACACTCCCAGGCCGTGAGTCATCCATTCATCCACGCAGAAGGTTACCTGAAGCCCTGACGGTAAAATGGCAGAAGGTCATGCCTCGATGACCTGATTCTGGATGGACAGTGAAAGTGGACAGGGGATATTTATTGCTAAGTTAATGGAACATACCCACCACTACAGAAGGAGTCAGAAATTTAAGGACCTCTGGGGATGATGGAGAAATTGTCACTTTATGTCATGACACCAGAATAGGTCATGAGGTAAGACCTCATTACAGCCGTCATTGGTTCCCTGGTCTGCTAAGGTCTCACGCATGCAAGTAAACTCGAGAGATTTGAGACATAATTTAGTATCCCCCAACTCTGCGGTGGAAGTGTGTTACTGAATAGTACAAAGATTACACAAAAGGAATCCAAAAGAGGGCAGCTTTCCACTACCCTCCCTGGCAGGCACCAAAACTCTGTGTACGATACAGTAGACTGAAACTATTGTTGGAAGAACAATGGACCAACAAAGCTCAGACTGAGAAGAAATAGAAAAGGAAAAACGGAAACCTGCATCACACAGTGCTGACAGGACATATAAAAAGGGCTGCTGATCTGTGAGAGGACCGCCGTCATGGAAAGAAAGTCACAGAGCCCTGCCTTATGCCTCCTGTCCTGTCATAATTACTGAGATCATCTCCTTCATTCGCTAAAGCGTCCTGATTTGGACAGTAAATTATATGGCCATCTGAACTGTACTAGGAAGACACACTTTATGGGAAAGCACT
>NW_023192392.1:0-1320 GCF_002007445.2 Ailuropoda melanoleuca
ATAGTTCTCTTAATTTTTCCCTTCATATTGTAGGTAGTTTTGATTTTGCTTTCATATCGTTTATTGCTAACGTATAGAAATACGGTTGACTTGTATATTGACCTTGTACCTCTCAATCTTGCTGAAATCGTTGATTAGTATTAACAGTGTTTTAGGGGAATCCTTGGGATTTTCCACATACAGGATCATGTCACCTGCAAACAGAGATTGTTTCTCTTCTTCTTCACCTTCTTCCCCTTCTTCTTCCCCTTCCCCTTCCTTCTTCTTCTTCCTCCTCCTTCTCCTTCTTCTTCATCTGGGTGCCTTTTCTTTCTTTTTCTTGCCTAATTGCCTTGGCCAGGTGCTCCAGCAGAAGTGCTGAGACAAGCCTTCTTGTCTCGTTCCCATGGCAACATACTTTTTAAAAAAAATATTTATTTATTTATTTATTTGACAGAGATAGAGACAGTGAGAGAGGGAACACAAGCAGGGGGAGTGGGAAAGGAAGAAGCAGGCTCATAGCGGAGGAGCCTGATGTGGGGCTCGATCCCGTAACGCCGGGATCACGCCCTGAGCCGTAGGCAGACGCTTAACAACGCTGCCACCCAGGCGCCCCCCCATGGCAACATACTCTTGACCGGAGCATGCCACATAGCTGAGTTGGTGCGTGTTGGGGGTGGACTGTAGAACTGAACTAACCCCCCTCTAGAATACAATATTTATTAAATTTCAAGTACTAAGAATGTGCTAATCTGAGGCTCACCTTTATATTATTAAAACCCAACAGGAACCACAGCAATTGTTTCGCACTTAGGCCCATCAAAGATGTTTTTTAAGAAGGAGTCATTTATCACCGGCATTATGTAGAGTTGCTGGTGCAATTAGTGGGTATTAGTATTATTTTTAAATTCCCTACAGACAGCGTGCTTTCTGCTGCTTGCACCCGAGGTGGATGGCTCCCACTACCCCACCCTTGGTGCACCTTGGTGCACCTACCCTCCTTTGACACGGACACTGGTGCACACGCCAGATCACCCAGAGGCTGGGACCACAGCACCCACTGTGCCTCCCTCCCCACCCTGTGCACAGAAGACCCTTCACACGCCTGCGGATTTGACCGAGAGGGTCTGGGGACCCAGTGAGCGGCACTCTCTGCTCTATCTCAACGCTGCTGTTGGGGCCCACGGTCAGGGAGGAGAGGGCAGGATGTCGGCGCCCCGGGGGCTGCAGTGTTGAGCCCCTCACACCCTTGGGTGGAGCAAGGGCGTGAGAGTGTGACACGGCTCTATGGTGACACATCACGTGGCCCTGGGCCTGTGGCTGCTGCTCTTTCAATTTCTC
>NW_023192393.1:0-237 GCF_002007445.2 Ailuropoda melanoleuca
CAGCAGAGGAAGGAGGGCCCAGAATCCAGGGTGCAGGCGGCAGCCTCAGCTTTCTCCTCTTAGAATGGGGGTAACCCTCGTCCCACATCCCTTCCCACAGCAGACGCGGGGCCCCAGTGACCTGGGGTTTATAGAGACCTGGAGGTCTGGGGCCGCGGCTGCTTCCTGGAGAGCTTACAAAGTCCGGATTCAGGATCTTGCCCCCAGAGCTGCGGAGCTGCTTGATCTGGGGCGGGG
>NW_023192393.1:355-1633 GCF_002007445.2 Ailuropoda melanoleuca
TGCGACTGGTGGTTATGCCTGTCTAACTGGGAGGACTAGTAGTGCTCCCGTGAAGCAACAGGAGGACAGGGTGACCTGCGGATGTGTCCAGGACAGGGGACAGGAGTCTAGAGTGGCTGTCACAGTGGGCTAACTAGGAGGGGCTTTCTGGGAGAGCAAGGTGGTGGCCGCAGGGTGACTGTAGAGGCCACACGGGGAGGGAGGGGGCAGTTACCGAGCTCCGACCAGCCTGGAGCTGCCAAAGGTGGCGGGAGCGTTGCCGGGAGGCCTGACACGCCGGCATCCGCTTGGCTCACGGCTTCCTGGCAGAAGTGTGGCCGCTCGAGGCCCGAGAAGCCTGAGGTGGAGCCGGAGCGCTGGTGGGCAGTCACTCCTCAGAGGCGAGCAGGTGTGCCCCGTGCAGATGGGAGGCCGTGCCACCCCCTCCCTCCCTGGTCCTCCCGTTCCTGCCCTGGGACCGCGTGGGCAGAGCCCACCGTCTGGCTCTACTCACCTCCAGGCCCCTCTCAGCAGGCCTGTCATGCTAATAAGAGTTTCTCGTACCCAGGGCGTGTGCAGGGACTGAGGCAAGGGATCAGGGACCTGGACCTCTGTAGGAGGGGAGAAGACTCACAGCTGCCCCCCATCCGCTCCACATCGGCATGAGTATCAGCAGATAAGACCCTGAACTCCTTAATGTTGTCCAAATTCTGGGTGGTGTATGCGCGGGGTGGGTTTAAGTTCAATGTCCGCAAGAATTTCTTCCAGGGAATTTTTTTCCTTCCCCTCCTTTAACTCCCTTGGCAGAGGGCAGCCTCTTAACACAGTCCACGGGTCTCTCAGAAGAAGAGCGGAATTCCAGAATGAAAGTTGTGGCCGCCTCCTTTGATGAGAAAGCACCTTGGAATCAATTTTCTGAGGTCACCCATTGGGAGGGAACAGCATTTAATGAAAGACGTAGGAGGCCTGAGATACTTAAGGGGAAAAAAAATAGCTCAATCCTAGTATTGTACCTCTTCCTATGAAAAGTCAATTTAATAATGACAAGGGGGCGCCTGGGTGGCTCAGCCGGTTAAGCATCTGACTCTTGGTTTTGGCTCAGGTCATGATCTCGGGGTCCTGAGAGCGAGCCCCTCATTGGGCTCCGTGCTCACCGGGGAGTCTGCATGTCCCTCTCCCTCCTCCTCTACTCTTCCCCCTGTTCACACTCTCTCCCCTTCTTTAAAACAAATAAATCTTAAAAAAAAATAATAATGACAGGAGATACCACGGGGTGGTGATAGGGGCCAAGCAAGTGGG
>NW_023192394.1:0-530 GCF_002007445.2 Ailuropoda melanoleuca
TGTCCATCCACCCACGCACTCATGCACCCATCCACCTGTCTATCCACGCATCCATCCATTCACCCATCCACCCACACACTCATCCACCTACCCATATAGCCACCTGTCTGTCCATCCGTCCATCCACCCAGTCATCTACCCACCTGTCCATCCCTCCCTTCCTCCTTCCATTCACCTCTTGTTCTGTTCCAAGTCCTGTGCTGGGTCTTGGGGGGACCCTTTCCGGTAAGGGGGACCACTACTAATTTGGCACAGCTAACCTCTTGTCCACACTTTGCCTGCACCTCTCCATGGAAGGAATGATCTGTGGCTGCAGTCAACCTGTATTTCCTATTTCCCGAATGCCTGGAGCCCTGGGCATTCTNCTTCTCTGTTCTCTTCTCTCCACCCAGGAGACGGCAGGCCAGGGCAAGCAGAGCCTGACTTTGCCTAAGGTGGGCTGCCCAGGGTCTAGCCTGCAGGCTGTATAGAGCACATGGCGGGCTGGTGAGCCCACTGGGTGGCATGCCCCTGGCAGTCTCTCTTCTCAT
>NW_023192395.1:0-653 GCF_002007445.2 Ailuropoda melanoleuca
GCTCCAATCTACTGGCCCCAGCTCATATCAAATTCCCAGGCTTAAAAAATGTCTTCTTCCTTAATATACTTACCTCAACTGTCTTCCCCATCCAATTCATACAGCATGTGATGCTTGAAAGCCTCATCTTCCAAATCCCACTTCACTGTGTTTACCAAACCCTTCAAATCCCACCCTCTTGCCTGGCTCGCTAGAGGGCGTCTATTTGCTCATGGAGTCCCCCCCCACACAGTCACCGTCATTACTCCTGGGTGGGTCCCCTCAGAGCCCTGCCACGGAAGTGTGGCAGGCTAGGCACTCCATCACCTGGCTCTGCCTATTTTCCCAGCCCACCGCTCCCGGAGCCCCCTGTACCACCTGCCCTTGCCCTGCGTGCAGCTCCCATACGCGTGCAAAGCCACACCTGTGCCTTTGCTCATTCCAATTCCTCTACCTGGATAGTGTGCACAGTCCACACTCCCCACACCTTATCTCTTCCACCACGGAGCCCACCTCCTCTCCAAAGTAAAACTGACCCTTCTTCTTCTGCACNACCCCACATTTGAATGTCCTTATTTTTTCATGGTTCCCTCCCCCTGGTAAAGTCTAACTTGTTTGAGCGCAAACATGGATCACATTTCTCTTTGTATTCCCCAGTCCTAAAAACCAACCTC
>NW_023192396.1:0-2143 GCF_002007445.2 Ailuropoda melanoleuca
TGTAGATTGATGCGTTTCTTTGTAATTTCAGTGTTTCTGACAAGATTTAAAAAGAAAAAAAGAAAAAAAAAGAAAAAATGAATTTACTGCTGCAGGTTTTTTTCTCTCTCCATGTGTCACTAAGTGAAGTTTGTGCCTTCTATAGCAAAGAGAATATTTTTTACATCCTACTAACAGTAGATTTTTTTGTAGTGAACATTTTTTGTATTTTTATTTATAAGTCTCATAAGAAAAAATAGCAATGTTCAGTTGTATACCTTGAATCTGCAGTTAGAAGAGAATAAAGTTAATTCAGTTGTCTCTGGCTTGAAGTGTCCCCTTTTTTAAAAAAGAAAAACTGCTTTGTCTTTTCTGCCTTTTCTTGGGTGGTTGGTTAACACTGGAGGAACTGAGATTTCTGCCAGGGGAGACGGGAAGAGAAAGCTCGGGCAGTTACGCGGCCCTTTCGGCCCTACTGACAAGGCGCATACGCGCTCCACAACCCCTTTACTTTAAACATAGCGTTCAGTGCCCTGCGATTTGGGCCTTGGAGCAAGGTATGAAGTCAGCGCCGGTCCAGTCAGTGCTTCAGCGTTCCTGCGGTAGGTCCTGCCAGTTCCTGCCGTGAGCCCCGGGAGTACAGCCCGAACAGGACAGACAAACGCCTGCCCGCAGGGAGCCACAGAATCCGCTCGCTCGCTCGCTCGCTCCTGCTAGAACTCGGTCAGGATCACGCAGCTGGTGAATGGCAGGACCGGAACTTGCATCCGGGCCTTCTGATAGCAGATCGGGTTTGCTTTTCCCAGGACTCCAGGGGCAGACCCCTCTCCATTACAGAGACTTTGTCCACTTCCTGAAATTTCTCAACACGAAGCTGCCACCCAGTGTAAGGTGGCTGGGTCTGTGGCTGCCAGGCCCCATGGGGAAAGGCGATGGGAACAGGTTGGAATGGGCGGGAGGTGAGGGTGCAAACCCAGTATCACCGCTAGCAGCACAAAGCATGCTTCCCTGCTCCTCTCCCTGTCCCTGGGTCAAGGCTGCTTCTCTGTGCCTTGCTTCCTCTCCCTGCGGATGGCAGCATGGCCCTGGGTGTCTAGAACCGTAAAACCAACTCCATCTAATTCCGCCCAGGACCTGTGCCGGAGGCCGTCCTACCTGTCCAGCCAGCTCCACCGAAATAATCCGTCCCCCCACCTAGACCCTCCAGGGACCCAGCTTCGAATGCTGCTGCAGCCTCTGCGGGGTGTGAGACCAGTGCCAAGCCTCGGGCCGCCGGACCTCTAGCGTTCGCGGCTCAGCTAGGGCCCCCTCTGCACCACACCCTGCTGGGGAGGCCTGGCTGCGGAACCTGCCTGCCCTGGGCGTGGACTGGAAGCCTGGCCTTTGGGGGGGGGGGCAAGGTCTGCATGACCCAGGGGCTGCCAGTGGGGAACCACCTGGAGCCACACTTAACCTGGGACCACCGGGCGACCTCCCCAGGAGGAGGAAGGGACCCAGTAGCACCCGCTCTACCCCTCTGTGAGTTGGCTTCTCTGACTACCTTCTTGTCTCCTTTTTTCTCTGCTCTGCCCGTTTCTTTCATTCCCCCCCCCCCTTATCTCTATTCCTCTAATCTTCTCTCATTTTTTTTTGGAGATTCCTCCTGGCCTTTGTGTCTCTGTCCCACATTCTTTTTCCTCTCCCCTTATTGCTCCTCTTGGAAAACCATCCTTTGCCAAAAATATATTTGGTTTGCTTTTGAGTCGCTGCCCCTGTTCCTCTCAGTGCATCCCTTTCTTCTCTGGGTCCCTTCTCTGATGTCCCCCAGGCCTCCGGCCCCTCCCCCACGCCCCTCCCCCTCGGGCCTCAGCTTTCTCTTGACAGATGGGAGGGCAGCGAGCACTCCCTCTTTAAAACAACATTTAATCGCCGTTTTCTGTTCTTGGACATCAAAGCTGGGGCTTAGGCGCTGCGCTGGGGTCGCTGTGGTGTGGGCTCTGGGGGAGAGGAGGTGAGTGAATAGGGGCTGGGCTGAATGGGCTTTGTGTGGCCGCTGGGGTCTGCCTGCTTTACATGCTCTTTGACCCAGATATGATCTCATGGAGAGAAAGGGGCCCTGGCCTGGCCAGCCTGAGAACGTTCTGGGGCCAGACTCAGTCCCCACCCTCCCACCCCTGCCAGCCCG
>NW_023192397.1:0-1254 GCF_002007445.2 Ailuropoda melanoleuca
AGAATCACAGGCTTGACGAATGAGCCAGGCTCTTTTTTTAAATGTGGCTATGAGAAAACTGGAAATTACACATGTGGCTTGCATGTGTTGCTCATGAAATATTTCTACTGGACGGCACCGCTTTTGAGATCAGAAGAGGCCAGGGAGGCGAAGACATTGGCCTAAGTCACATCTCTTTGGGCAGGAGAGAAAGACCACATCTTAGCTTGTTTGTCCCCAGGTCCTATGCCCTTTGTTCTTTAGAGAAAGGGCAGCTGGCTGGAAACCTTTTGTTTTCCTTTCAGACAGACTTGCACAGGGAGGGGTGGGGGAGGGGAGAAATGAATTTAGACCAAATAGGAAAACAGCCATTTTTCCCCCCCAATCCAATGTCTGATGGAATGCAAGAAAGCTGGGCCCCGAAGCCTCGGGCTGCCTTCTCCTGGAGGTGCCTGAGACCCGNTTCCCTGAGAACCCGGCGGCTGCCTGCACCCCTGCTCCTTGCAGAAGGATGTTTTGTTTGCCCCCAGTCGCTGTGTTCCCAGACACAGCAGCCTCCTCTCAGGCTCGGGGTGTCCGGGGCAGAAGGGGAACTTGACTACATCCCAAAGACTGCAGGCAGCTGTGGCTCCGGCGGGGCGCTGGGAGCCTCCAGTCCCAGCAAATCCTTGTCCTGACCACCTGCCAAACCCTTACCTTCCGGCTCGTGACTCACCCTCTCTCTATCACAGTACCCCACAGCCAGGGCAGGCATGCTTCCCACAGGAACGGAGGTGGCTGGACACTCTGAGATGTGATCTGGCCTCTAGAGTAACTGTCTTCAAACACAAACTGGACTCTGCCATCTACCCTCTTAAAAACATCCTCGATGGCTCCCCACAGCCACCTGGATGATGTATGTTCTTCAGCTGAACCAGGCCCGGAAGAGGGATTCTACTGATGACTGCAGGTCAGCCCCGCCCCCGCGTCCCACACCGCCTTCCAAGCCAGCGTGCTGCAGACAGCTGAGGGTGCCGCTGCCCATGGCTCTCCGCCTCAGGGCTTTCCTGACTCCAGCAGGCTGCTCTGCACTCTGCAGGACATGCTGGGGAATTAGCGCCNTGCCTTGGAAGAGTGGCCCTAGACCCACGGAGAGAAGCCGATCTACAGAAGACACCCCAGCTCTCGCTTCTCTGTGGAATCACGCTGTGGTGGTTGTTTTCCAGCGATGAAGCTCCAACTGCCTTCTGTGAATAAGGAAACCCGCGTCCCCAGGAAAGGCTCTAACAGATCTCT
>NW_023192398.1:0-1098 GCF_002007445.2 Ailuropoda melanoleuca
TTTTCCCCTGATGGTCGTCACACAGGGGTGAGCTCTGTCATTGGTCGGGAAATGGTACTTACGTTCAGGCATTTTTCCACACTGACACTATGAATGATTCAAACATTCCAGAAAGAAGGGAAAAGCAGAGAGAGGAGAGATGTTTAAGGGGCTTTCCCTCCTCCCGAGCTAGACCCCCTTATGCTGGGAGGCGGGTAATCAAGGGACTGAGAGAAGGGGGAGCAAGCTCCGTGCNTATGATTTCACAGATGCCAGCCGTCCACGCCGTCTAACAGCTTTTGCCACCTGGGAGCCTTCTCTACTTGTGAAGACAGTGGAACCCCTGCTCCAGGAAGAGCAGCCCCAGTGCCTCCAACAGGAGCCATGGAGATGCGTTTCCGCAGCTCGGGTGCAGCAGGTGGGGTGGAGCTGGACTCCGCAGTGGTACACGGAGATCAGCCAGGAGTCAGGGCCCAGGCTTCTGCCTCACATTTCCCCCAGGACCCCAGAGTGTGTCCTCCCCTCTCCCCAGGGCTGCAGGACCCAGGCATCTGAACACCATGCCCAAGATGGCCAAGGGGGGAGGCTCCTGTGCAGGGTCAGACCCCACCTTTTGGAACCTGGAGGGTGGCCCCCCTCCCCCGCCTGGAGAGCCCAGGACCCTGGCGTGCTGCCTCTTATACCCCTTGCTGCCCTGAGACACAGGGACCTGCTGTCTGCATCCCTCAGGCCTGGTTCCCGCCCCTGCAAACTGGGAAACGACAAACTCTGCTTCTGTTGCATCTACAGATCCCAAATTCTCATTCTGTACGTGGTCGTTTGGGGAAGAGAAAGCTGACGTCCCTGTGATTGCTTCTCCAAGTGATGAGGACCCATGGCTTTGACCTGTGTGACTGATATCCAAATATTGGGGATTTTCCAGAGATCTGCATGTAATGGATTTCTAATTGTGGTCGCACAGCATAGTCTATAATTTCACTGCCTTTACANTCTTTACGTTTATTGAGATGTGTTTTAGGGCCAGTTCCTGGTCTGTTTTGGCTCCTGGTATTGTCCTCTAATCCTTACTTGTTCTATTAATGAGAGAGGACTATTGATCTCTAAATATATTTAATGTGT
>NW_023192399.1:0-627 GCF_002007445.2 Ailuropoda melanoleuca
GCACTCCACCCTGGAGCCAATGAAAAGATATCCAGGATCAGAACTTTGAGAGATTCCTAGGAATCAGAATCAAAGGGAAGGAAGGAGCTGGAAAAGCAGCCCCTGAAGGAGGGAACCGAATAGTTAATGTGACTCCTCAATGGCCTTCTCCTGTTTTTTCTCTGCCCCCAGTAATTTCACCAAATCTCCTGCAAATTTTCTCTCTTTACCTGGCCTGAGATGATAGGGTCACTGGTTACAACAGGTGCGTCTTTAAAAACTTCAAATACAAAAGGCAGGGTGTTAGTGTGCTCTGGGTATAGAAGCTTCCTCCGGGCCTCAGCTCGGAACCGACAAGGACTTTGAAGTTCTATTATCAGGGAGAACAATGAGGTTAATTGGGAGCATGGAGGACTTAGTGGGGGACAGGCTGGATGAGACTCTCCGGTGAGTACTGGGAACCCTGGGAAGGCACAGGGTGCCTGGAGCCTGGGTACTTGGGACAGGGCTGAGTNGGACAGGGCTGAGTACCTAAGGCAGAGCCTATTTAACAGCTTCTCCTTGGGCCTTCATCCTTCTGGCTAAAGAGGTGACTTGACCCATCCCTTCCCCTGCTTCTTCTCCTCCTGTCTGCACCCCAGATTCCAC
>NW_023192400.1:0-800 GCF_002007445.2 Ailuropoda melanoleuca
CACTTCCTCATATCATTTTTAAACATGAAGAAAAGAAAAAGATTTAAAGACCATATGAGTCTTAAGCAGAATTTACGTCCATGCAAGGCAGGGATACTATGATCCTACACAGAGAGATGGGGCTTTCAGATGAACTGTCAGAAAATGGCATGGAAAAAATTGATCACATATCTGTATGCAAGGAAAAACAACCCCTGTGAAGACTACTACCCAGGCCAAAGGCAAGTGTGGGCCTTAAAAAATGACAAAGCCAGAAGATTCACAAGGAAAACTGATTCAGGAGTTTGTACAAGCCTTAGGGGGCCAATTCAAGGTTTGACCATTTTACTGGAGATTGGCCTAGACGATTGTCAAGCCCCTAGTCCATTTGTTGCCCCAGATAGTACAGCTGAGTCGCACACTGCACACCGTCCAAGTTTACCATCTAGCTGTCTTCCTGACCATATATCTGAGAGGTGATTGCTTTCCAGGGCCCTGACTGCTCACTGTCTGCCATCCCTCACTCCCTCCAGGGCATGCAGCAGGCACAAGCACAAACCTAAGGTGCAGTGAGATTTCCTTTATTAAAACACTAGAACAACTCCACAAGGTAGTTTTTCAACATGCAGAAAGGAAGGCCTGAGAGCTTCANCTGAGAGCTTCACTGAATTGCTTGACCTTGATGTGGCTGGGATTTGAACTTCAGTCTGGTTTGTCTAGAGATCATATACCACCATACATTACATACATTTCCCAACTCTATCTTCATTAACAGACATGTCCATACAGAGAATGACAATTGTTTTTCATGGTGAATGAGT
>NW_023192401.1:0-255 GCF_002007445.2 Ailuropoda melanoleuca
GAGACAGGAATCCATCAAAATTCTAGAAGAGAACATAGGCAACAACTTCTATGACATCGGCCAGAGCAAACATTTCCACGACACATCTCCAAAGGCAAGAGAAAGAAAAGATAAAACGAACTTATGGTACTTTATCAGGTTAAAAAGTTTCTGCACAGGGGCGCCTGCATGGCACAGCGGTTAAGCGTCTGCCTTCAGCTCAGGGCGTGGTCCCGGCATTATGGGATCGAGCCCCACATCAGGCTCCTCTGCTAT
>NW_023192401.1:321-706 GCF_002007445.2 Ailuropoda melanoleuca
TCTCTGTCTAAGAAATAAATAAAATCTTTAAAAAAAAAAGTTTCTGCACAGCTAAGGAAACAGTCAATAAAACTAAGAGACAGCCCACTGAATGGGAGAATATATTTGCAAAGGACACTACAGATAAAAGACTGGTATCCAAGATCTACAAAGAACTTCTCAAACTTAATACTCGAGAAACAACAAGACAAATCATAAAATGGGCAGAAGATATGAACAGACAATTTTCCAATGATGACATACAAATGGCTAGCAGACACATGAAAAAAATGTACAAACTCATTAGCCATCAGGGAAATTCAAAACAAAACCAAACTGAGATACCACCTTACGCCATTTAGAATGGCAAAAATAGACAAGGCAAGAAACAACAATTGTTGGAGAG
>NW_023192402.1:0-345 GCF_002007445.2 Ailuropoda melanoleuca
GTGAACAACAGCGCAGAGGCAGCAGAATCAGCCCCAAACAAACAGCCCCCATGAAACGTTGCTAATTTGGCTGAGATGACGGGGTGGGGCGAGGAGGGCCGAGAGCAGAAAAGTGCCCTCTTTGCCATTTACCTTCTTACTAACAATGAACTGGTCTCCGCAGAAAGCTACTGGGTCAGCCTCTTTGGGGCTTTTGAGCGACAATGGGCCATTGGCTCCTTAAGCCCGGGGTTTTCCAGTTGCTGTCGATTCAGATGAACAAGAACGGGTCCTTGGTGGGGTGGGAGATGGCACGGTCGTCCCTGCCTCTGCCCTCCTTCTGGTTGTAAACACACACATGCACGC
>NW_023192402.1:7600-8041 GCF_002007445.2 Ailuropoda melanoleuca
GCTATGCCACACAGATGCTCACCTCGGGTCCTCTTGGGTGTCGCCAGTGACGCGATGCTCACCAGCTCCTAGTCTTTGTCTGCCTGGAGCCACTCCGGACGCACCCTGGAATTCGAGGGCAGCACGTCTGATGGAGGCAGGGCCCGGGTAGTGCTCCGCAGCCGAGCGGGGAGACTGGCCGGTGCCGTGTGAAGGACTGACCTGCGGACACGGCATCTCACTGCATGCACTGAGGCTTGAAATGGGTATGCGGTGAACGGCACGGCCTCGCCCTCCTGAGGGGGGCACCCCGAGGGACAGCCTGGCAGCACGGCCCTCCCCTCTCTCAGCACACTCTGGCCTTCCGGGGGCCGCGAGCTACACGCTGGGACTGTGCCTCCTCTCCGGGCGGCTCGTGGCTCCCCCAGGCTGTTTGCGGGGGTTTCCATCTATGTCTGCAAG
>NW_023192403.1:0-709 GCF_002007445.2 Ailuropoda melanoleuca
GTGTACTTTGAGCACTCCATTAATATTTGTCTACTGACTAGTTGAAGATTTAGTCTTACATAGATGCAAATAAAATTAATCTCGTTTTCTAACTCCGATTTGTTGGTAGTGTGGCTACGGTACACAAGAGTTTGAGACTTTGCCCACCCCCAGGAGAGTAAATGGCCATGATTAGTTAAAATTGTCTACTGTAGGGACTTTGGGAAGAGTGAGAGGAGGTGGGGAATATGCAAACCTGTGCCAAGTATTTGCCCTCTCTTTTTTGGGGGTATTGAATGGTTGGTAGATTATAGTAAGAAGGTTTTATGATACAATAATGTAGACATTTCCTCTAAATAGTTAACATGATGAGTTTAATCACCCTTAAATATGTGATATGTGTTTGGTTAGTTGTTTGGTGGATTTGGGGGTGGTGGTGGTGATAAACTTCNTGATAAACTTCCATCTCTTTAGTCTGACTGTAATTTTTGGTCACGTAATGGTTTCATAAAATTATATTGGGATTGTATACATCCTGGCTTACAGTAGTTTTATTTTCTTGACAGATGTAATCTTACATAAGTGGATTTGTGACTTGATGAATATTTTTTATATAAACTTTTTTACCAATGTAGATAATTTGATGAGATGTTATTAAATAGGGAAAAATCTAAATTTATTTTCTTTTTTCTTTTCTTGAGCTAAACAAAAATTCTCAACTTTTGTTGAG
>NW_023192404.1:0-499 GCF_002007445.2 Ailuropoda melanoleuca
ATGATGACCTGTCAGACATTCTCTAGTTTGCAAACTGTGGTCTGCCTGCTTCTAGCCTGTGAAAAGTTCACTTAGCCACTCAGATATTACAGATTATGAATCAATTACTTTGTATCAGTTGTGAGTAATGAGGTTTTTTTCTTTCATTGGACATTAAGATCATTTCATAAATTTAGGTTTTGAGATTTAACAGCATAAAGCCCATCACTGAGAGTGATGAAGGAAATGTTCTACAAGTCAATATATAGTTGACAGGAGAGAGCATTCATACTAGATTTCTTTCTTTGTTTAACAGAGAACCTTGGGTTACTACTCCTGCTTTCCAAAATTGTTATCCAATTTACTTATGTGTTCTTTTCTACTTTGGCAGCTACACATAGTTCCTGGTTGGGTTTGTTGTTGTTGTTATTACTTTTTGCCTTTTATAAATACAGAAAAAAGAATAATGTCTTAAATAAAATGAATCAAGGAAAGGACTAAGGCACCTGAGAGAGGTTTT
>NW_023192404.1:8104-8692 GCF_002007445.2 Ailuropoda melanoleuca
GGGGTCCGGGGATCCAGCCCCACCTCCTGCTCCCTGCTCAGCGGGAAGTCTGCTTCTCCCTCTCCCTCTGTGCTCTTGTGCTCTCTCTCTCTGTCACTCACTCTCACTCTCTCAGATAAATAAATCTTAAAAAAAATAAAACAATAAAGTGACAAACTCTTCGATCCGTTGTATATAAAGGATGCTTCATTGTCATTACCATCATCATCACTCTCAAACTGCCTACTCAGGACTCCCTTAAATTCCGGGAAAATGGTTAAAACATTCTTTAATGCACGACAGAAACTTTATTCCATACTAAGCATACTGTCCATTTTACTTTCCGAGAGCTCCAGAACTATATTTCAGTATGTGCCTCAATTCAATCACCATTTCTCTATCAAGGACCCTGTCGTTTCCTCTGAATAAGTGAGTGAGGCTTACATTTCCGAGCCTTTCACTTTATAATTGTCTGTCTTCGTCAGCCTTCTCTGACTGGCTTCTTAATCTGGCTACTTTATACTGACTTGGCTGCCTATTCTTACCATATGCCTTTCCTTATTGATTTCACCTTGATCGAATCTGAGAACTCTCCTCAAATGTGACTCT
>NW_023192405.1:0-544 GCF_002007445.2 Ailuropoda melanoleuca
GCTATCTGATGCTCCAACGGTTAATTCTCTCGTTTATCTGGCATCCTTCAGAGATGTGTATGATTTTTTTTAAATTTAATTTTATTTAAATTCAATTAATTAACATTTAGTGTATTACTAGTTGTAGAGGTACAGTTCAGGGATTCATCAGTTGCATGTAGCACCCAGTGTTCATTATATCATGTGCCCTCCTGAATGCCCATCACCCAGTTGCTCCCCACCTCAAGCAACCCTCAGTTTGTTTCCTAGAGTTTGTGTCTCCCATAGTTTTTCTTCCTTTTTTATTTCTTCCCAGCTTTCTCTCCCTTCCCCTGTGATCCTCTGCACTATTTCTTATCTTCCACGTATGAATGAAACCACATGATAGTTGTCTTTCTCTGACTGACTTATTTCACTTAGCATAATACCCTCTAGTTCCANTCTCTAGTTCCATCCACCTCATTGCACATGGTAAGAATTCATTCTTTCTTATAGCCTAGTACTATCCCATTGTACATATGAGCCACATCTTTTTTATCCATTCATCTCTCAGTGGACATCTGGG
>NW_023192406.1:0-3279 GCF_002007445.2 Ailuropoda melanoleuca
TATGTTCTTGTGTTTTCCTACAGTTACAGAAGTGAACAGGTCATGGCACGTCTAACAAAAAGGCGACAGGCGGATACAAAAGCTATCCNAGATACAAAAGCTATCCAGCATCTATGGGCAGCCATTGAGATTATATGGAACCAGAAGCAAATTGCCAACATTGACCGTATTACAAAGTAAGTAAATTTAAGCAAAAATATCCTTGTAAAGTTTCCTATAAAGTTTTGGGGAAAAAAGGTCCAAAAAGAACTTATGTATTCTCATCAGCACACTACAAAGTAGCAGTCACCTTTGGCCTTGGATACACTTGTTAGAAAACAGCAAGAGACACAGAGACAGGCAACTCACTACAAATACCAGAGAAGTAAAGTACCAGGGTGCACTATTTGTAATAGCTTTTTAACAACAGACATTTTTTACCTGTTGGGAACAGATCTTTAAGGCTTTTTATTAAAAAGGCTTTGCTTCTGTATGCACTGTGTAAAACTGGAGTGTTGTTCATTGTTTACTGTGACTACAGGACAAGAGGAAACACNCATTGTTCACTGTGACTACAGGACAAGAGGAAACACGCTCTTCTCGGGCCCGCACCCACTAACCAGGACAGCCTGACCATTCCGTTCTGTGTTTTGGAAGTTATATTAAATCATCAATTCAAAAAAAGTGTTTTTTTCCCCCTAGTTTCCAATGCTGTTTATTTTGGTAGACCCAGATTCAGGATAGGAAACAATCAGACCAGTCTATCATGTTATATGCTAATTATAAGGCAGTCTTCAAAGAGAACGTGATTTTATTTGTTTCTCTGAGTATTCTTAAGGGAATAAAGCTAAATTTATCTTTTTTTTAAATGTTTGAATGATATTTCCTGGTAGTTTGGACAAAATTTCTTTCTTTATTCTTTGCACAGATCCCTTAGATGATGTGTGTAAAAACGGGAAACGAGTGATTTATCAGCCCCTTTAGTGGGCTCGTAATAATAATGTTCCTTATTAAAAAGTAACAGAATTGAGCACCACGTCCCACATTCTGTTAAAGATTGTAAAGGTCGCTCACGAGGGGAGGGACCAGAGAGGGGGTGTTGCTGCGTGTTGCTCTGCGTCTGTTTACCCTTCGAGCACTTGAAGTCACCGTGTACACGTCCTAGCGCCTGCAGGTCAGGAGAAGAAAAAATAGGTAACAGGGAAAATAAGAATAAAACAGGGTACATAATAAGTCAAATTAGGATGTTTTTATAAAAAGCAAATAATTTGACGGTATGTTACAAAGCACAAGTTATAGTGAGGTGGTATTGCGGTGGTATGTATAAAAACATTTCTTCGCAACCTCAAGAATAAAAAGCCGTAAGTATTTTCCTATGGCTGGGATTGTCTTTAAAAAACCATGGTTTATGTGTATTGAAATAACTTACAGAAGACGGTGGAAATGAGATGCTGCTCTTTGGATTTAATGTTTAAACTTAGGGTCACTGACTGAACTCTTGCAGTGTCTCTTCCTCCCCAGCGTCCTTCTCCGAGAGCTGTGGAGGCGCTCTCCCCGTCCAGGGCGCACAGCCTGGCTGTGAGGGTCGCCGTTAGTTCGTGGCCGTGGCGGGTGCGGGCATGCCCCGCAGGAGTGCACACGCATGCCCGTCTTGCATCCTGTCCTCTCTTCGTCAGCACGGCCTCAGGCTGCCAAGGCTGGCTTTTCTCCATGCGTGAGGGTCTGTAGATCTTAAGGTGTATAGGAAGAAACGCATTCACCTACCAGAAAGTCCATGTCTTATCAGTGCCGTCTAAAGATGGAAAGAAACTAAGAAATCCGAGGGTAAGTGTCGTCAGGAGTGGCGGGCAGTGTGTCTTTCCCCGTCTGAGCCCCACTCCTTCCAGCTGGCCTGTGCTCGAGTGTCCGGGCCGCACTGGTGCCCTTGTCACACCCTGGCCGGAGCAGGTCGGGAGGAGCCCTGCCCCGTGACGGGGAGTCAGGGGTCTGGTCTGTATTCTCAATAGGTGAATACTGTTGAAGTCTTCGATTAACTTTAAATCAAGATGCTCTGCTCATTTACAGCCGAGCACATGTCGCACACGTGTGACGTGTCTGACGGCTGTGGTGGAGTCGCGGTAGAGCAGGCACGTGTGGTTGTGAGGACTCCTTCTCTCCTGTGTCTGGTCAGAATGAAAGCCACGCAGCTTCCCGCACATGTTTGGGCTCTCGGTCGTGTTGGGAAGCCGGCAGACCCTGAACGCTGGAGTTAACTTCCGTGTAGTGTTCTCGTTCTGCTTGTGTTTGCTTCTCTTCCAGAAAATGTCTTTGAGGTCATCTTCAGTCTGAAGGTTCCCATTCATCCTTGTGGTTTTCCTTTGCAGATTACTGAAGAAGCTGGTTCATTTGCTCTGTGGTTTCCCACAGTCTGGCTCTGGCTGGTCCCATCTTGTGTCTTTGTTCTCTGCATTTCGTGAAGTGTGTAGGTGCTCTGGAAGCTTGGGTGGGGCGAGACCCTTCAAAGGTTGGGAGGCCGTGATGCGGGTTTCTCGTGTGGTCAGATTGGTAGCATTGATGTGTCTTGGTTAGTGCCAGTCGTTCACTAAGGATTGCAAAATGGTGGCAATCTAATTTCATCTCGCTGTGTTAAACTGGAAAACGTCGGTGAGGACGCACACTTGGCCATCGCATGCTGTTGGGCCATCCTGTGGTGCGTTTGTGCCCAAAGGTAGAGTAACAGACTCTTTTCCTTTTTTTGCCAGTTTTTAAAATCGCATCCTCTTGCGGTAACTAATTAGTTTTTTTAAGTGTCGTTTGGAATTCATGCATTTCAGTGCTTTTTATATACTTCAATCCATTTCTGGCAAAATCCTTATTCTCAGATTTTTCTGTCTGTCATGGGTTGGAGTCCATCTTGTGTCTTTGTTCTCTGCATTTCGTGAAGTGTGTAGGTGCTCTGGAAGCTTGGGTGGGGCGAGACCCTTCAAAGGTTGGGAGGCCGTGATGCGGGTTTCTCGTGTGGTCAGATTGGTAGCATTGATGTGTCTTGGCTAGTGCCAATCGTTCACTAAGGATTGCAAAATGGTGGCAATCTAATTTCATCTCGCTGTGTTAAACTGGAAAACGTCGGTGAGGACGCACACTTGGCCATCGCATGCTGTTGGGCCATCCTGTGGTGCGTTCGTGCCCAAAGGTAGAGTAACAGACTCTTTTCCTTTTTTTGCCAGTTTTTAAAATCGCATCCTCTTGTGGTAACTAATTAGTTTTTTTAAGTGTCGTTTGGAATTCATGCATTTCAGTGCTTTTTATATACTTCAATCC
>NW_023192407.1:0-594 GCF_002007445.2 Ailuropoda melanoleuca
GTATAATCCAGTGGTGCTGAATTTATAGTAGGCGCCCCATTTGAGGCAATACAAATTGCAGGGAGGGGAAATGTTTGTTCAAAAACAGAACCTGAGAGGTGAATACTGCTACATCTACATGTCACCTTTCTTCCCTAATGACCTCTGAATGTAAGATAGGATGCTCTTAATAAAAGATGACTTGCTTTCCAAAATGTCCTGCTGATTTGATAAAAGAGGATTTGGAGAAGGAGAGCAATGATTGTTGGGAGGAAAAAAGAGTAATTCCTACAAATACCAGAAATTGCACTGGGTAGGCCAGTGGATTTAAATGAGGATCCCATGAAAACTGAGCATTGCTTCGTAAATAACCATCTCTAAATTTTATGGCTCTAACACGCAGTCACAAAACGATCCACGGGGTTTTCCAAGATTTCTTGCCCTTTGGTCCACAGTGGAATTTCTCAAAGTATGTTTTCAGTGGATGATNCTTTCAGTGGATGATGGAAAAAATAAAACAGGAGGGTTATGTTCAGAACCCATGTATATATAGGGGCGCCTGGGTGGCACAGCGGTTAAGCGTCTGCCTTCGGCTCAGGGCGTGATCCCGGCGTT
>NW_023192408.1:0-258 GCF_002007445.2 Ailuropoda melanoleuca
GATACCAAAAGACTGAGATTATTCCCTTGGAAACTAAGAAACATCCTGCTTAAGAGTGACTGGGAAAACAAAGATATTAAAAATCAGTTTAAACAATTTATAGAGACCAACAAGAATTAAAACACATCTGTCCAAAACTTATGGGACACTGCAAAGGCGATCCTCAGGGGGAAAATACATAGCCATCCAAGCCTCATTCAAAACAATGGAAAAATCTAAAATGCAGTTTTTATATTCTCACCTCAAGAAGCTGGAGCT
>NW_023192408.1:406-1109 GCF_002007445.2 Ailuropoda melanoleuca
ATAAGCCACTGGCGAGACTTATTGAAAAGAATAGAGAAAGGATTTACTGAAGTTATGAATGAGAGAGGAGAGATCACGACCAACACCAATGAAATAGGAAGGATGATTAGAAACTTTTATCAACAGCCTTATGCCAATAAGGATGCCTTCCTGGAAACCTATAAACTACCAAGACTGAAACAGGAAGAAATTGATTATTTAAACTGACCGATTAATTAGAAGGAGATTGAAACAATGATCAAAAACCTCCCCAAAAACAAGAGTCCAGAGCCTGATGGATTCTGTGGGGAATTCTACCAAACATTCAGTGAAGAAATAATACCTACTCTCGTGAAGCTGTTTCAAAAAATAGAAAGAGAAGGAAAACTACCAAACTCATTCTATGAGGCCAGTATTACCTTGATTCCCAAACCAGACAAAAACCCCATCAAAAAGGAGAATTACAGACCAATATCCCTGATGTATTTGGATGCTAAAATTCTCAACAAGATCCTAGGTAATAGGATCCAACAGTACATTAAAAGGATTATCCATCAAGACCAAGTGGAATTCATCCCTGGGATGCAAGGGTGGTTCAACATGTGCAAATCAATCAGTGTGATAGATGATATCAACAAGAAAAGAGTCAAGAGCCATATGATCCTCTCAATTGATGCAGAACAAGCATTTGACAAAATACAGCATCCTTTCCTGATTAAAACCC
>NW_023192409.1:0-231 GCF_002007445.2 Ailuropoda melanoleuca
AAAACAAATTACCTCATAGACATAGATGCAAGAAACCCTACACAAAATACTGGATAATACCATCTAGTTATGTATATAGAAAAGATTACACATCACAAGTAAATATGATTTATCCCAGGAATGCAATTTGAGTTAGCATTCATAAATAAATGAATAAAATACATTTCATTAAGGCACAAAGACAAAAAACATATGATAATCCTGATAGATGTGGAAAAAGTATTTTAGAAA
>NW_023192409.1:332-621 GCF_002007445.2 Ailuropoda melanoleuca
TAGCTAATATCTTAGGTAATCATAAAAGATGTAATGTTTGGAGATTGGAATAAGGCAGAGATATATATTTTCATTACTTTTATCATCATTGCAGTAAGAACCACAGTCCATGCAATAAAGACAAAAAAAAATTAAACATAAATTGAAAAGAGGAATTCAGTCATTATTGGAAGATGACAAGACCTTCTTTGTGGATAATCCTAAGGGTTACGCACACACACACACTACTACAACTACAAAGCAAATTTAGCAACATATCTGAATATAGAAGCAATATACTGTAACAAAT
>NW_023192410.1:0-1561 GCF_002007445.2 Ailuropoda melanoleuca
GAATAAACAAATAAAATCTTTAAAAAAAAAAAAAAAAAAAAGAAGTTAAAGCTAAGTTAGGTTCAATGGTTTGGCCAGGGAATACTGAGAGTAAATTTCAAAGACTGGCTTGAACCTGGATTCTGATTTTCTATTATATTACGCTTGTCATAAAATGTAGGTACTAGAATGAATATTAGTAATGTAGTTAACTCTTCATTATCCAGGAAAATATATTCGGAAATTACAACAAGTACTTATAAAATAAGTTATAAATTAGCAAAATAATGTGTGGAACTAACTAACAGTGATCATTAAAAACACCACTTATGGGACGCCTGGATGGCTCAGTCGGTTAAGCATCAGCCTTTGGCTCAGGTCATGATCTGAGGGTATGGGGATCGAATCCTGCATTGGGCTCCTTGCTCAGCAGGGAGCCTGCTTCTCTCTCTGCCTGCTGCTCCCCCGCTTGTGCTCTCTCTCTCCACAAATAAATAAATAAAATCTTAAAAAAAAAAAAACCACCACTTATCCCAGTAAGATGCACTGCCTCCCCTTCATCTCTTTTTTTAACAGGCTAAGAGCCTCTGCTTGGCAACAGTATCTAGCAAGATTAATAGTGTTTATATTATATCTATTTTTAGTTTATTCTCTATAGAGTGGCAAGCAAGCTGGTATTTCATTTAGTGATAAAGTTCTCCTTTCAGTGATTCGATTCAAGAAAAAAAAATATTAAACACAAAGATGATACATTAAAAACGGAAAGATTATAAAGGCAGTCTCTAAATGACTCAATTTAGGGAACATGTCCTGCTATCATCATACCAATTCTGCACAGCAACCCTGTGACGAAGAATTACTCCCATGTTCCAGAGGAAACTAGCTCAGAGAAAGCTGAAATGATTTGTCCAAGGTAGCAGAGCCAAAAACCTGTGGTACAGCCTTTAGTGCTGGTGAGGGTCCAAAGGAGAGCAACATGGATTGAGGCAGTATGAGCTTTAAGTAGAACTTTTAAAAACCTGAAAAATCATAGCGAACTCAAAATCACAGGAGCAGAACAAACACGGCATATGTCTAGGATGGCTGGCTTAGAAGGGTTGGGTCATATTAGCAAAAGTCCTGAGAATCTAAAGCCGATGGAAAACAACTGAAATTCTCTACATAGAAGTCTAAAAACGAAAGCAGCATTTTAGGCAAGGAAACAAGTGCAATATGCAAAATGAAATGAATGCCAGAATTATTAGAGACAGGCAAGCACAATCATTATTAAACCACTGTAATGCATCCATGTGCTAACAATCACCTCTAACATGGTCTCTAGGATTATTATCATTAATTCAACCAATACTCTGAATGCCTACCATATGTCAGGTACTGTGCTAGGCACTACAGATGCCAAAAGAGTTACCCTTTCTACACAAGAAGTTTGGAGAGGCGGTGCCTGGGTGGCTCAGTTGGTTAAGTGTCTGCCTTCAACTCCGGTCATGATCCCAGGGTCCTGGGATTGAGTCCTGCATTGGGCTCCCTGCTCAGTGGGGAGTCGGCTTCTCTCTCTACTCCTCCTCCCTGCTCATGATCTCTC
>NW_023192411.1:0-1465 GCF_002007445.2 Ailuropoda melanoleuca
CTCCATACTGTCTCCCAAAGTGGTTGTACCAACTTGCATTCCCACCAATAGTGTAAAAGGGTTCCCCTTTCACCACATCCTCTCTAACATTTGCTGCTTCCTGCGTTGTCAACTTTTGCCATTCTAACTGGTGTAAGGTAGTATCTCAATGTGGTTTTGATCTGAATTTCCCTAATGGCTAATGATGTTGAACATTTTTTCATGTGTCTGTTAGCCATTCGTATGTCTTCTTTGGAGGAGTGTCTGTTCATGTCTTCTGCCCATTTTTTGACTTGATTATTTGTTTTCTGGGTGTTGAGTTTGAGAAGTTCTTTATAGATCTTGGATACCAGCCCTTTATCCATAGTGTCATTTGCAAATATCTTCTCCCATTCCATGGGTTGCCTCTTTGTTTTGTTTTGTTTATTGTTTCCTTTGCTGTGCAGAAGCTTTTTATCTTGATGAAGTCCCAGAAGTTCATTTTTGCTTTTGTTTCCCTTGCCTTTGGAGATGTGTCTTGAAAGAAGTTACTGTGGCCAAACTTTCTCCAGAATAGACCATATACTGGGTCACAAATCAGATCTCAACCGATACCAAAAGGTTGAGATTATTCCCTGCATATTCTCAGACTACAAATGCTTTGAAACTGGAACTCAATCACAAGAAAAAATTTGGAAGAAATTCAAACTAGCAGGAAGCTAAAGACCATTCTGCTTAAGAATGTTTGGGTCAACCAGGAAATCAAAGAACTTAAACAATTCATGGAAACCAGTGAGAACAAAAACATATCAGTCTAAAACCTATTGGATACTGCAAAGGGAGAAATACATAACCATCCAAGCCTCACTCAAAAAAATAGAAAAATCCGAAATAAACTAACTCTACATCTTAAAGAACTGGAGAAAGAATAACAAGTAAAGCCCAAGCCAACCAAGAGAAGAGAAATAATAAAGATTAGAGCAGAGATCAATGGATTAGAAACCGGAAATACAGTAGAGCAGATTAATGAAACTAGAATCTGGTTCTTTGAAAAAATTAAATAAGATTGATAAACCACTGGTCAGACTTATCCAAAAGAAAAGAGAAAAGACCCAAATTAATAAAATTATGAATGAAAGGGGAGAGATCATGACTAACACCAAGGAAATAGAAACAATTATTAGAAATTATTACAAGAAAAAGTTTTAATTGCTTAACCTGAAAGGTAATTAGTCGAAATTATTTCAACTTGGTGTAGTGCTGACAAAAGAGATGTTTGGAGATATACCAATTTTGCAAGATTTATTGAGAAGATTGCTGTGTTTAGAATCAGACAAATCTGCACTCACTTGCTGGTCAAACTGGGATAAGTTTAAATTCTCACCTAAATTTCTTACTAACTCATGGGGAATCCATATGTAAATGTATGTGTATCAGTTTATATAATACTAAGCCTCAGTTTTCTGTTTCATTATTGTAGGTACATAATGTAAGTACCAGGTTATTA
>NW_023192412.1:0-1170 GCF_002007445.2 Ailuropoda melanoleuca
CCCTTCTGGGAACCATCAGTTTGTTCTCTTTATTTATAGGACTGTTTCTGCTTTTTGTTTATTCATTTTTTAAAAAAGATTTTATTTATGTATTTGACAGAGATAGAGACAGACAGCGAGAGAGGGAACACAAGCAGGGGGAGTGGGAGAGGAAGAAGCAGGCTCCTAGCGGAGGAGCCTGATGTGGGNGTGGGGCTCCATCCCATAACGCCGGGATCACGCCCTGAGCCGAAGGCAGACGCTTAACGACTGTGCCACCCAGGTGCCCCCATTCATTTTGTTTTTTAGATTCCAATATGTAAGTGAAATCATATAGATTTGTCTAATCTTGATTTCTTAACTTCAGCTGTTTGGATTTCCTAAATTTGGCTGTTTGGATTTCCTAATACCTTTTTGTTGCTGTTTTCTCCTTAGCCTATGGTCAAAGAACACATTTTGAATGATTTTGATATTTTGAAATTTGTTGAGATTTTCTTTACACCCTACCATATATAATTTTGATAAATAATCTTTATTTTACATCTTTTGTGTCCTTGAACATCATTCTGGCTATTTTTTTTCTGTACTATCTTCATGTTAACTAATTTTCTCTTCATTTGTGTCTAACACGCTGTTGAATCCAATATTATTAATTTCATTTGTTGTGGTTTTCAGTTCTAGAATTTAGTTTCAAGTTCATAGCTGAGTTTTTCCTTTTCATTAATTTCTTAACTATATTAATCACAATTACAACATCTGAGTCTCTAAATTCTATTGTATTAATCTCTTACAATGTCTGCTTATTTTTGATTGAATGAAAGACGACTTTGTGAAACATGTATATACAATTTATGTATCTGTATGATGTTAATATTCTTCAGGAAGGATTTATTTTTCTTCTGGCAGAAGTGTTTTAGGGTTTGAGAGAGATGACCTTTAACCATTTAGGGACTGAGTTCATTCAAAGCAGGTCTGTATTTTACTCATACTCCTAGCGTGTATCCCTTCATAGCCCCAGTTGTACACTTGGGATGTTCATCTGGACCCACTACTTCACAGGGCCTGAATTTCAATTATTCTCCTGTTCCTGTGCTCAGTTTTTCAGTTGCTACTTTCTCAATTTTTCAGTTGCTACTTTCTAGCTTCTTAGGCTCTCTCAGTCTTTGTCTCTAGGTAAATCAGTTAATGCTT
>NW_023192413.1:0-636 GCF_002007445.2 Ailuropoda melanoleuca
TCTCTGGCCCCAACTTCATCCGTTCATTTATTCATTCAGCACACCCGAGGTGCCAAGTCTTGTTCAAGGTGCAGGGACCTAGAGGGGAAGCCAGAGTCCTTACCTTCCCCTACTGCCTCTTATGCCAGAGCTTCCACTGGAGGCCTGGAAACTCACAGGGAGCAGGTCAATTTCCCAGGTGACCACTTTTAACCATGTTGATGGGAATCTTTCCATGGAGTATCAGTCCTTCCATGCCTTAAGCACAATGTGGCAAACAGAATTTAACCTTCCCTCCATAACCTGGGTCTGTGTTGCCCTGTAAATATTGATTTGCTCTCCCACTAAATGGCTCTGAGCTGTAGCATGTAATTCAGCAGCGTGTGCTGCCTCAGCTCTCAGCTTTCAAGGTGTCTTCATATCCCCTTTTCATCTGCTAGCTCTCGGAAGATCTAAGGAGAGAAGCAGGTATCCCAGCCTTTGAAAACTAGCTAACTGGGCNCGACAGACTGTGACGGAAGAGAGACTTGGGCCCTTCAATATCTCTCTCTACTTCTAGATATTTAGAATTCTGATTGGTTGGTTCGGCACGTGGCCACAAGAATAGGGAAGACCACGTTTCCCAGCCTCACTCGGAGCTATGCGTGTCCAGCATGA
>NW_023192414.1:0-1358 GCF_002007445.2 Ailuropoda melanoleuca
TAGTTTTGTTTCCATTTGCAGAGGGCAACTATAGCAGCCTGGCCTCCTGAAGGGAGTGTCCTCTAGATCTTATCGGAGATATATTTATCAAAGAGGTGAGTACATGACAAATCCCTTCAGCAATGCTTTCAAGACTGCCTTTGGACTCTTTCCTTTTCATTACAGCAATGAATTTCTGGCATCTCCACTTCATTTAGTGTAATACACCACCAGGTCCAAATTTCTTGCCAAACAGCTGAGCAATCTGTTAGAATCTTTCCCAGAATTTGAGTAAGTATACCCACACTAATGTACTTGGCTTAAAGTAATATTTTTTCTGGAGTTAAGATGGCAGAGGAGTAGGGGACCCCTTTTTCAGCCAGTCCCCAGAGTTGAGCTGGATAGGTATCAGACCGGCAGGAACATCCATGGAACAGCCTGAGACACAGGAAGATACATCTGGATCTCTACAAATGAACGTCTCCAGCGCTGAGTATTGAGGTACAAAGCGGGGAGCCATGAAACCAAGCACAGATATTGGAAGGGAGAGGGAGCCACCGTGTCCGGGCTGCAGGAAGCAGTAGCCACCTGCACGGGAGAGTGGGTGGCCCGCAGACCCGCACCTTTGAGACAGCAGACTGAGACCGTGTGCCAGGAGCACAAGCCACTAAGCATCTCATGGAGCTCTGGAACTCCGGTGTGCTCACTGGATCCAGAATGAGACCAGGAGCCCCGGGAGCGCACACGGGGTGGCTGGCAGCTGGTGGCTGGTGGGGTTAGAAAAACAAAGGACAGAGACGCGCCAGCCCTGGAAGTGAGGGATGGGACGCCGGGTGTGGGGTGCACAGCCCGGGATGCTGCAGGGTTGAGCAGCACCAACAGAAACAGAGTTAAAGTGGCCAGAACATCAGTGGAGAACGGGCCGCAATCCCTCTGTTCTGTAACAGAGGCTGAATTTCGGCCGCTGCTGCTCTGGCTCTCAGAAGAGGCACAGCAAACACCAGGGAAAGCCGCCAGAGAACAAAAGCCCAGAAATACCGGCTCACAGGGTGCCCATCCCCATCCCCCCTCGCAGGGGACACGGAGACTCTACCCAAACAGGGTTGCCTGAGTATCGGCGTGGCAGACCCCTTCCCCAGAAGGCAGGTTGAAAAATCAAGAAGCCCACAAACCGGGGCGCCTGAGTGGTGCAGTCATTAAGAGCATGTCTTTGGATTAGGGGGTGATCACAGTGTTCCGGAAAGGAGTCCCTCATTGGGCTTCTCCACTGGGTGCCTGCTTCTTCCTCTCCCACTCCCCTGCTTGGGTTCCCTTTCTTGCTGACTGTCTGTCTCTCTCTCTCAAATAAATAAATAAAATCTTTAAAGAAGAAGCCCAAA
>NW_023192414.1:1460-1619 GCF_002007445.2 Ailuropoda melanoleuca
TCATCAGAATGGCGAGAAGGAGAAGTCCCCTCAGCAAAGAAAAGATAATGAGTCTGTGGCCTCTGCCACAGAAATAATAGATATGGAAGTATCCCAATTATCTGAAATGGAATTCAGAGCAACAATGGTCAAGATGATGAGTAGACTTGAAAAAAGTAT
>NW_023192415.1:0-391 GCF_002007445.2 Ailuropoda melanoleuca
TCCCCATTTCTCTCAGAGGAAAGCCAGATTCCTTCAGCAGCCTACGAGGACCTACAGGATTTGGCTCCTTGAGGCCTGTTCTTATTTCCAGTGACTGCCCTCATTCCCTCGGCCTCCCAGCCCCGGAGAGCTCCCTCTCCGCCACCTTTTCTATTGCCCATCACCCCATTTTGATGATGATTTCTCCTTGCTGAGATTGTCTTGTTTCTTGATTGTTTGCTCTTTTATTCTCTGCTTTCTTCCCCTAGACCTTAAGCTCTGTGACAGCAGGGGCCTTTCTGCCTCCTGGTATTGTCCCCGGCATCTTCAGCAGGGCCTAGCAGGCACACAGTATGTGCTTGACAGATCCTCGTTGGAGTAACTACATGAATCCTAGATGAAATGGAGAACT
>NW_023192415.1:414-813 GCF_002007445.2 Ailuropoda melanoleuca
TTTTTTTTTTTTTTAAAGATTTCGACAGATAGATACAGCCAGCGAGGGAGGGAACACAAGCAGGGGGAGTGGGAGAGGAAGAAGCAGGCTCATAGCAGAGGAGCCTGATGCATGGCTCAATCCCATAACGCCGGGATCACGCCCTGAGCTGAAGGCAGATGCTTAACCGCTGTGCCACCCAGGCGCCCCAAAATGGAGTACTTCTGACAGAAATGTAAATTAGGAACATTGGTTGCAGAAGTAGAAAGTAGTAGACTGATGACCGTAAAAGANTGTAAAAGAGATTGAATTGATAATCAGAGATTACACTTATTGAAAACCATACCTATCCTTACTGATAACTTCTGTCAGACCTTCATTCCTACCTTGTTACTATTTTCCTTAAATGACAGGGTCTAG
>NW_023192416.1:0-533 GCF_002007445.2 Ailuropoda melanoleuca
AAACTACCAAAATGACCACGTATCCCCCCTGCTTTTAAATCTCACCAATGCGTCCCCCTATTCCCAGGATACAGGTCAAGGTCAGTACACAAAGCTCTCTGCAACCTGGCCCCTTCCCCCAAGAAGTGTCTCCGGTATGAAGTTCGCATTTTTCCAGTTCCTCTCCTACTATTCAACGCTCCCATTACTGCCTACCTCCGTGCTTCCTGAGTGCGTCCTCCCCTTCACCACCCTCACCTCTGCACTTGCTGTCCCCCGCACTGACCATCTGTCTGCCCCTCCATCCCTTCCTTGCACATCGCTCCGTGGAGCGCCTACACGGCCTGCCCGACCCAGCCCCGGTGGCATCTGCTGCGTCAAGCCTGAGCTCCTAAGCTGAGCTCGTCACCCCTCNGCCTCCCCTCCTTCCCACAGCACCTGGTCCTTGCACACCTGGGTTGTGCTGAAATGCTCTGTACGTGTCTGCCCTTCCCCTCGCCTTCCTGGGCCAGGACCATGGCTGTTCCTCTCTGACTTGTCAGCCCCAAGCATGG
>NW_023192417.1:0-745 GCF_002007445.2 Ailuropoda melanoleuca
AAACTTTCGATCATTGACATTCTGATTCAAAATTAATTTCATGTGTCTGGGTGGAATAGTTGGTTGAGCGCCTGGCTTTGGTTTCGGCTTAGGTCACGATCTCAAGAGTTGTGGGCTCGAGCCCCACCTCGGGCTCCATGCTCAGTGTGGAGTTGCATGAGATTCTCTCTTCCTCTCCCTCTGCCCCTCCTGCTCATTCTCTCTCTCTCTCAAATAAATAAATCCTCAAAATTAATTTTATCTAAGTGAGTATTTGAGACAGATCATCAAAAGCAACTTTGCTCAAAGTGAGGACAAAATAAAACGGGTAAGCCTATTTTAAAAGTACATCAGCAGAATATAAGCTGGTCATCCTATATAAGTACTGCTTTAATTAGGAATTTCTACTCACAAAACAGGGAAAAAGTATTGAAATTAGAAAAGTAATTTCTATATTCAATTCATATTTTTGCCTCTGTTTTAATTAGTAGTGACTGTCTTGGAACAATAAAATTCAGTAATTTAGGGGGTTGTAGTAGTCCATAATATAGGGACTATTTGAAAGTGGAAAGCTCCCCTTCTGTGGTAGGCTGAATAATGGCCCACCCCCAAAGCTATCCTCATCCGATCCCTGGAACCCATAATTGTTACCTTACACAGGAAAGGGGCTTTGAATATGTGCTTAAATTAAGTACTTTTAGAGAGTAGATGAGATTATCCAGGTGGGTCCAATGTAATCACAGGCATCCTTATAAGAGGCCAGCAA
>NW_023192418.1:0-607 GCF_002007445.2 Ailuropoda melanoleuca
TAGTAGTTTACCATATAGTTCTCAGAGTAACTGAGAAATGATCTTCAATAAAAATAAAATTTTGGAGAGAAAAAGAAAGAAAGAAAGAAAGAAAGAAAGAAAGAAAGAAAGAAAGAAAAAGAAAAAGAAAGAAAGAAAGAGGAAAATAATGCAAGGAGGGAGGAAGGGAGGAAGAAAGATAGGAAGAGAGAGGGAGAGAGAGAGAGAGAAAGGAAGGAAGGGAAGAAGGAAGAGAGAAATGGTTTACTGAAATTTTCAGTTTGCTTCTATATGTGGAGATAATATATGCACTGATTTCCGATGGGTTTGTGTGCATACATACACGTGCATGCAAGTATGCTTGTGTATGAGTGTGTGCTTGATGCCTAGTTTTGGAGTCAGTAGTGTTCTTTAACAATATTCTCATTACTGCTATGGTAAATTTGTGTAAACCCCTCCTTTGAAGTTGGGTATCGCCCTTTCACTTGTTCTGGCCAGTGAANCTGGCCAGTGAAATGTGAGAAGTGATATTTGTCACTTGTGGACGACGTTAAAACATTTATTACATTCTCTTCTTATTTTCATGGCTACCAGTTCAAGATGGTGGAGACGTTGAGTGAAGCAATTG
>NW_023192419.1:0-1276 GCF_002007445.2 Ailuropoda melanoleuca
GCCTCATTTACCCTGGCTGTCAGAACATCTAGTTTTGACTGCATTTGATTCATAGCATTTTTAATTTCTGCAAGATTCGCTCTCATTTTCGCCCTTAGAGATTCTATATTCTCGTTACTATTTTCATTAATATTTTTTTCAAGTCTACACATCATCTTGACCATTGTTACTCTGAACTCCATTTCTGATAATTTGGTTATATCCATATCCATCAGTTTACAATAGCACCAAAAATCGTACATTATCTTGGAATTAACCAGAGATGGAAAGGATCTATATTCTAGAAACTACAAATCACTCTTGAAAGACATTGAAGAAGATACAAAAAGATAGAAAAATATTTCATGCTCATGGATCGGAAGAATTAACATAGTTAAAATGTCTATGCTACCCAGAGCAATCTACACTTTCAATGCTAACCCGATCAAAATACCAATGACATTTTTCAAAGAACTGGAACAAACAGCCCTCAAATTTGTGTGGAACAAGAAAAGGCCCTGAATCGCCAAGGAATTGTTGAAAAGGAAAAACAAAGCTGGGGGCATCTTTTTTTCCTCTTCTTTCTTCTTTTGGATTGACTAGGACTTAAAAATTCTCCTTTCATTCTTGGAAGTTGTACATCATATTGCGTATTTAGGCCTTTTTTTTTTTTAAAGATTTTATTTATTTATTCGACAGAGAGACAGTCAGCAAGAGAGGGAACACAAGCAGGGGGAGTGGGAGAGGAAGAAGCAGCCTCATAGCAGAGGAGCCTGATGTGGGGCTCGATCCCATAATGCCGGGATCACGCCCTGAGCCGAAGGCAGACGCTTAACCTTTGTGCCACCCAGGTGCCCCTAGGCCTTTTTTTTCTTGCCTAAATATTTAGTCTTTTCAAAGAACTAGCTTGTAGCTTTATCAATATTCTCTATATCATTTTGTTTTCTAGTTGATAATTTCTGAGTTATGTATAATTTCCTTTCTTCTACCTTATTTGATTTAGTACCTTTTCCCCTCTCCTCTTCTCTTCCTCTACTTGCTCCTCCACTTCCTTCTTTTCTCTTTGTCTCCTGAGTTGAATATTTTCTTTCCAGGATTTTCCTTTTTCTAATCTATTTATTCAGGGTTATGACTGTACCTCTAATTATTGCTTTGGTTGCATATCTCATAAATATTGCTGTGGAATACTTTGAATGTCATTTGGTCTCAAACAGTTCAGCTATTTGGGAATATGCTTTCTGTTTTCTTTCTTTCTTTCTTTCTTTCTTTCTTTCTTTCTTTCTTTCTTTCTTTCTTT
>NW_023192420.1:0-1042 GCF_002007445.2 Ailuropoda melanoleuca
GCCACTGTCTTAGCTGTAAGAATAATACCTTCCGCTGAGGTATGTTGTAAGGATTAAATGAGATCTATTTTTGAAGCATTCAACACAGAAATAGTCCTAGCTCCGTTTCCAAAATATAAGTCAAAGTCACCCATCTTGTAAACGGCAGAGCTTAGATTTAAATCTGCAGTTTTGATGGATCTCTAGGAACGATGCTCTTTCACATTGATGTGATCAAAACATACTCTTTGAGGCCCAATGTGTCAGTCCAGGGGGTTCGAGGCAGAGGGCTGGTGAAAGAGGCAGACGGCTAGCTCTCTGTTTCTCAAAGGGGCACCGCCTGGTTCTTGCTGGCATTTCAGAGGGGCTCAGTGGAAGCTGATTCTGAGCTCCAGGGCCAGGCTGTCAGCTGCTGACAGTACAAGCTGGAAAATAGGAAGGAGGTCCCTTCTCCCTTCTCACTGCATTCCAGTTAACTAATTAGTTAACTAGTCCAATTAGTGCCTTCCCAAATGTTCCTACAGCAAACCAAACAAGAAGCCAATTGGCAAGGGGGTCTGGGATATGTAGTTTGTAGAGAACAAACGTCAGCACCATGGACCAGAGTTTAAAAGGGGGATTTAATTTTGTATCCTGCCTCATTGCTGAATTGCTCTATAAGTTCTAGTAATTTGGGGGTGGATTCTTTTGGGTTTTCCATATAGAGTATCATGTCATCTGAAGAGAGAAAGTTTGACTTCTTCTTTGCTGATTTTGATACCTTTTATCCCTTTTTGTTGTCTGATTGCTGTTGCCAGGACTTCTAGTACTATGTTGAATAATAATGGCGAGAGTGGGCATCCTTGTCGTGTACCTGATCTTAAATCAATGCTCAGAAATCAGGTGCNACCTGATCTTAAATCAATGCTCAGAAATCAGGTGCATTTCTATACATGAACAATGAGACTGAAGAAAGAGAAATTATGGAATCCATTTCATTTACAATAGCACCAAAAATCATAGGTTATCTCGGAATTAACTTAACCAGAGACGTAAAGGATCTATATTCTAGAAACTACAAATC
>NW_023192421.1:0-603 GCF_002007445.2 Ailuropoda melanoleuca
AAATATTAAGGATCATGAATAAAATCACAAAGCTAATTAGCAATAATGCCAGTAGTTGAACAAAGCCATTTTTGTCAGACCCTAAAGGTTGTTTGTTTGTTTATTTATTTTTTTTAAGTTTTTGTTTTGTTTTGTTTTGTTTTACAGAGAGGGACAGCAAGAGAAGGAACACAAGCAAGGGGAGTGGGAGATGGAGAAGCTGGCTTCCTGCCAAGCAGGGAGCCCAATGCAGGGCTTGATCCCAGGACCTTGGGATCATGGCCTGAGCCAAAGGCAGATGCTTAACGGCTGAGCCAAAACCAACTTTCGTGCTTTGCTCCTGGGAGTAAGTCTTAACAGCCTGAATGTGTTTATTTTACCTTTTCCTGAGACAGTAGAACTTGTTTTCTGGACACACCTGATGTGCCCCTAATCTGGAGAGGAGGTACTATATAGTGATTAAAGTATGGAAAACAGCANGTATGGAAAACAGCAGAATGATCTGATTCAAATCTCTGTTCTAAAATATTAACTGTGTGTTCTTACACGGTAGCTTTGTAAATCTTAGTTGCCTTGTCCCTGAAACTCATGAGGAATGTGACACCCACTTTATCCATTTACCCT
>NW_023192422.1:0-816 GCF_002007445.2 Ailuropoda melanoleuca
GAAAAGACCAGCAGCAGGACTTTTCTTGAACGTTGCTACTTTATTCCGCTCACCGAAGCAGCTGCAGGGGCTGCTTTGCAAGGCTGGGCCCTGCCCACACAGAGACGAGGCAGGGGGCTTTCCAAAAGCCTGGGGGTTGAAACAAGGGCTTTTTCTCCAAGCTGTGAAATTCCTCTGCCCCCAAAGATCTCAGATGCACTGGCCTCTGCAGCATTCCCTGAAGCGTTAGTAAGTTACGAAGTGTTAGTAAGTTACAGGGGCAGCTATTCATAGGTGTTACAAAGTAACTAGGGGTTAAATTCCGATGAGAGCCTTCCTTAATGGGGGATTTCTCAGGATCCTCAAACAACAGCTCCTTTTGGTGTGAGATAAAGAGTTTGCTTAGAGTGCACCTGTTTTCCTGGCTGGTCTCGTGGAATGTGGTAGAATGTGGTCGGAGCGTAGCCTGCTTAGGGAGATGCTGCTTGTTGTAGTTAGTACTGCAGAGAGGTTTCTGATGACCCAGCTCAGAATGACAGGATGGGGGGCGCCTGGGTGGCACAGCGGTTAAGCGTCTGCCTTCGGCTCAGGGCGTGATCCCAGCGTTATGGCATCGAGCCCCACATCAGGCTCCTCCGCTATGAGCCTGCTGCTTCCTCTCCCACTCCCCCTGCTTGTGTTCCCTCTCTCGCTGGCTGTATCTCTCTGNCGATTCCGGAGCCCGAGTGGACAGTTACTTCTGCCTGTTCATACTCCTCTCCCTTCAGGAAACAAACCCCTTTTTTGGGGGGGACGCACAGATCCTTAGAATTAGCCTGTGGAAGCTAATAGCACATT
>NW_023192423.1:0-208 GCF_002007445.2 Ailuropoda melanoleuca
AAATGACACTACAGTTAAAAGATTAGTATCCAAGATCTACAAAGAACTTCTCAAACTCAATACACAAGAAATAAATAATCAAATCAAAAAATGGCAGAAGATATGAACAGACACTTTTTCAATGAAGGCATACAAATGGCTAACAGACACATGAAAAAATGTTCAAAATCATTAGCCATCAGGGAAATTCAAATCAAAACCACATTGA
>NW_023192423.1:589-675 GCF_002007445.2 Ailuropoda melanoleuca
AAAAGAATGATTTCACAGCATTTGCAGCAACATGGACGGGACTGGAGGAGATAATGCTAAGCGAAATAAGTCAAGCAGAGAAAGAC
>NW_023192424.1:0-1425 GCF_002007445.2 Ailuropoda melanoleuca
CCGAATTGTTGCATCCATCCAAACAGCCACTCTGGCCGTAGTGTTTGGTTTTATATTAAGTAATTGTTATATACGTGACTTTCAGATGTTAGCTTTTGTTTTTTACCTATTGTGGTATAAGTCAGTTTTGTTTGAAAAAAAAACTGCATTCTGATTCTAAAGCATTTTGGAAAGCATTGCTACAACTGGAAAGATGGTTCCAGCTGAAGGAGTGTCCGATGCCAGGGCTAACTGGGGACAGTGTTCATTGGATGCATCACCGCTGGAACCCTTTGATCACATCAAGTTGACACCTGCCAACCTCTCTCTTGCACGTTCCTGATCGTGCTCAAATAGTTCTCAAGCAGCCACAGAGGAGCCGTTAGGATTCATGTTTGATGCGACTCAAACCTCCAAGCCAGGACCTGCTGTAAAACAAACTATATATTTAATAGTTAGTTTACTGGAGCAAGAGTCTGGTTGTAAGACTAAAATCATACATAACACCAATCTGTATTTTCTGCAGTAAAAGAGATGTTTCCTCCAAACTTGCTTCAGTCCCTTGGTGTAACTTCACGGTCATTACATTCCTCCACTGCTTCAGTGGAGTGGCCAGCAGGCCTTTGCTGAGGGTGGACGAGGCACCTGCCATGCTAAGAACCAGAAGATGAAAATCCCTAACTGCAGAGTCTTACAGTTCAGAAGAGATAANCCAGTTCAGGAGAGATAAGATGCTCAAGCCAGTCATTACTAAACAATGTGATAATGGGGAATGGGGCCTACGCAAATGGTTTTATGGGAGTACAGGAGAAGAAATAAACGGTCAGAAAGTGGGAAATTAGATTAATTCATAGTTTGTTTTACTTGGTGACTGGCCCTAAAGTTTTGTTTTTTTTTTTTAATATAGGAATGAAGTATTAGGGTTTAAAATTACATTTGACTTGGAAATAAAACATCTCTCCCCATTAGGAACTAAATGCCAGTAATCAGCATGAGGATAATGTCCATTTTAAGAATACAAATTATAAGGAGCAGACATTAAAAAATAAAATATTAAAATCCCACTTAAGTAAAAGATCACTTTTAAAGAAATACTTAATACTGAATATTAGTATTCAGTCAATCTCACTTGATGGTTATATGCTCCTCGTGTGTGTGTGTGTGTGTGTGTGTGTGTGTGTGTAAGTACACACCCAGTAGTCTTTTTTATCATTGAGAGGTGGATTGTCTGCTTTGTGCATTACTTAGAGCACATTTAGATTCCAGCCTGGTTTTCGTTTGCAACTCAGTACACTTCTGCACTACTCCCCCTGAATTAATTGATATAATGAGCTGATGTAAATTACTTTCACTATTAGGCTGAGCTAATATTAATCCACAGCCATTTAGAAAGTAAATATACCACACAGAGGCATATATATACTGAATTCCAAACTTAAGTATCAC
>NW_023192425.1:0-365 GCF_002007445.2 Ailuropoda melanoleuca
ATCACCGAAACTGCACAGGGCTGGACCCTGTCAGTTTGCTGTGTGCTGTACTGGAATGTGTACCTTTCTGGTGGAGCTGGCTGCCACCAGCAGATGCCCTGGAAGACTCTCTTGGTACTGCTGCTGCTCTTCTCTGTCCTGGAGCTGGGCTTTGCTTCCAGGCCACTTTCCTGGGCTTCCAGGCCACTTTCCTGGGTTTCCAGGCCACCTTCGACTACACCTGGCCAGTGAAGGGGTCAGTGAGGTCTTTGTGGGACAAGGTGGAGCACCCTCACCCCGTCCCCAGGGCCTGGATGGGTACCAGGACCCAGCTGACGACGTGCCCACGGCTACAGCAGCACCCTGTGAAAGCCCACCACAGCAAG
>NW_023192425.1:421-647 GCF_002007445.2 Ailuropoda melanoleuca
AAGCACCCGCTATTCCTGGGAGCTGAGCTCAAGGTAGCCTCTGACGTCTCTTCTCCAGCACCTTGTGTCTCTGAGGCTCTGCTGTCTCCCCACTCCTGTCTCTGCAGAGTTGGCCCCCCCAGCTTCCCAGATCCCTCCCCCAGCTATAAACACACACACGCACACGTGCACCAGCATGGAGACAGGTCTACTCTTGGTGCCTTGGAAACATCCTCCAACATCACTG
>NW_023192426.1:0-8346 GCF_002007445.2 Ailuropoda melanoleuca
AACATGTGTATCATTGGTTTCTAGCAATCCAACTCTTCAATATATAAGCTAGAGGAATCATTTCACATGTATCAGGGGACCTACAGAAGCATATTCATTACAGAAGCAATAGCAAAAACCACCCAAATATTCATTGGATTTATAAATAATAGGTTATGCACAAGCAATAAAATATTAGATAGTACTGGAAATGAATGACTGTAGCTACATAAGATAAAAAGATTGAATTTCAGAAACACATTAAGCAAAAAGAAAAGCCTTGGGAAAATACACATTATTATTCCATATATAGAAATTAGGTATAAGCAACATTAATTAATATATTGTTTATATCTACATATTTATATATTATATAAATTATATAACTAATATAAATATATATATAATAAATATATTATATTATATACTATATATATAAAAAGCAAGGAAATTACCATAACATTTAGGATAGGAGTTATCTTTGGAAGAGAAGAGATGTGATGGCGTTGAGGGACAATACAGTGGCTTGGTTTGGATGATGCATAAATGTAGACACAAAATTCTAATCAGAATAGTAGGAAATGGAATCTGGGATCATATTAAAAGATTCATGACCAAGTAGAATTTGTACCAGGAATTCAAAGTTGATTTAATATTGAAACTCAATATAATTTACCACATTAATAGGGTAGAGAGAAAATATTATATAATCACCTTAATAAGAGTAATAACACTTGTAATAATTCAATACTCCTTCATGACCAAAAGAACTATTAGAAAGAAATTTCTTTTTTTTTTTTTTTAAGATTTTATCTATTTATTCGACAGAGATAGAGACAGCCAGCGAGAGGGAACACAAGCAGGGGGAGTGGGAGAGGAAGAGGCAGGCTCATAGCGGAGGAGCCTGATGTGGGGCTCGATCCTATAACACCGGGATCACTCCCTGAGCCGAAGGCAGACGCCCAACCGCTGTGCCACCCAGGCGCCCCTAGAAGGAAATTTCTTAAACCCAATTAAGAGCATTTATGGAAATCCTCAAGGAAATGATTTTCACCTAAAAGCAAGGTGTTTGCTCACATCACTTCTACTCAACCTTGTATTAGATGTCCTAGGTAGTTCAATAAGGCTGGATAAGTACTGTGTAATATAGGTTTTGGATATTTAACTTTTGCTAATGGAGCATCTGATTAATTGACCTTGATAATCACTGTCAAAAAATATGAGCAGCCACTTAAACACGTATCTTAAGGAATAAAAATGAATTTCAAATAGTACGGTGGTTTGAGATTTACATAATACTTAGATGGAACATTCTAAAGACTGGCACCTTATCTTCCATTTGTTTCAGTGTCTATCATTGTATCCATTGGAAATAATACATACTTCCTGCTGGCTCTCTTCAACCAGAGAAATAGAACCACTAGGAAATGGGTATTAAGAGATTTATTTCAAAGTGTTGGTTTAATCTGTTGTAGGGACTGGCTAGGCAAGTACGAAATCCATGTAACAGGCCATGAGAAAGGTCATGAGAAAAGTCAGACTGGAACTCTGGCGCAGTTGAAGCATCTGGTCCCAGGCAGAATTTTTCCTTTCTCAGGGAAGCATCAGTTCTGCTTTTAAGAACTTTCAACTAATTGAATCAGACCCATAGAGATATGTAGGATTATTTCCCTTAGTTCAAGTTTTTCTTTAACCACATCTCCGTAATACTGTCACAGAAACAAAGAGACTGATATTTGACTAAATAACTGGGGACTGTAGCCTAACCAAGTTGACCCACAAAAGTGACATTCATGGTCCAACCCTTGTCAACTTGGCAACCATACAAAAATCTCCTTAAATTACATTAATCCCTAAATAAAGATAATGATATCATACTTTTGCCTTACATGATATAGCTATCTTGCATACAACTAAAGACATTCTAATCATTTCTTCATAAGAGGATGAAAAGACCTTACATAATGTTCACTCTTCTCAATTGATATTTAGTAACTTCAGTTCTGTGATATAAAATTAGCTGCTATTCATGTATCTTATGTAAATGATAAGGGAAAAAGAGAGGGAAAATAAAAATATTGTGTTTATATATATAACTATATATATTCAAACAAAATGAGGAAGAAATATTCATAATGAAAAAAAGAAAAGAAATACTCATAATGTATTAGGGTTCTCCAGAGAAGGGGGAGAGGGAGGGAAGGAGGGAGAGGGAGAGACAGAGAGAGGGAGAAGGAGAAAGAGGTTAATTAGGGTTTATTTTAAGGAATTGGCTCATGTGATTGTGGAGGCTTGGTGAGTCCCAAATCTGATGGAGTGGGCTGACAGATGAGAGATTCAGGAAAGAGTCGAAGTTCTAGTTCAAAAGCAGTCTGCTGGCTGCATTACTTTTTCCTTGGGTAAGGTCAGTCTTTTGTTCTGCTAAGGCCTTCAACTGATTGGATGAGGCCGATCCATATTACAGAGAGCTTATTTGCCTTACTGAAAATACACCAGTTTAAATGTTAACCTCATCCAAAAATCACCTACAGAGAAATATCTAAAATAATGCCTAACCAAATATCTGGGCCCCATGGCCCAGCCAGGTTGACATATAAAATTAGCCATTGCACATAAATATTAGTTCTCATTTTGCAGCTGGTCATGTGATACAGTTGGTATTTATAGCTACCTTCTACTACTGATTCCATATTCCCTTTACCTTCAACAGGACCTCAGCTGGTTGTAATCCTTTGCCTGGTAGGTGACTCAGATCTCCATTCCTGAAGGTTCTGGACCATTGGAAGTCCAGCCTGAATTGAGTTTTAGTTTTCCATTGATTTTAGTCATAGGACATGATACCACCATAAGTCACCTTATGGGATATCTTGTATTCCTGACATACTCTTCCTTACTTTCATTGTATGACAGCAACCCAGTTTCCTCTTGGTAGATCAGTTGTCTGAGCCAATTTTGTAATTTAATACTCCCATTGCCTATTGGTTTAGAGGCATGCAGAAGCCCAGAGTGGCTGAATGGCAGTCTCAACTTCCAATTTAGTCATCACCATTGTGTTTCCTGGTGGTAGCAATACTTTCTTTGGAGCCATCAGATCCCATAGTGGTGGGAAGGCAAGCAAAAATTTTGCTAGTAGATCACTGGGGCTAAAAATCCATGGAGCCACTCCCATTTGCATCACTTGATTCCTGGACTCCTAGATGCTAGGTATGAGAGAAAAAGCACTGTTATGCTGATTTAGAACATACACAGTGTCCTGGAGGACATTGCCCCAGCCCTGCAAATTATTGCCAGCTAAATGGTGCTGTAACTAATCTTCGAAGGCCATTTTACCATTTTATCAAGAGAGCCGCTTCTGGATGATGGGGAACATGGTGAAACCAATGAATTTCATGAACATGGGCCCATTGCTACACTTCATTTACTGTGAAGTAAGTTCTTTGATCAGAAATATTGTGTTGAAAGGGCACCTAGGTAGCTCAGTTGGTTAAGCATTTAACTCTTGGTTTTGGCTCAGGTCATGATTTCATGGGTCATGGGATGTAGCCCCACATAGGGCTCTGTGCTCAGTGGGTAATCTGCTTGAAGCTTCTCTCCTTCTGCTCCTCCCCGCTCATGTGCTCGCTCTCTCTCTAAAATAAATAAATCTTTTCCTTAAGAAAGAGAAAGAAAGAAAGAAAAAAGAAAGAAAGAAAGAAAGAGAAAAGAAAAGAAAGAAAAAGAAAGAATTGAATACCATGATGGTGGATAAGGCATTCTTTAAGTTCATGGATGGTAGTTTTAGCAGAAGCATTGTATGCAGGGAAGGGAGATCCCTTTCCAGAGTAAATGTCCCATCCTAGGAAGAACAAAATACTGCCCTTTTCCTATTGGAAGTGGTTCAGTGTAATCAACCTGATACCAGTTAGCTGGTTGATTATCTTGGACAGTGGTGCCATGTCAGACACTCAGTATTGGTCTCTGCTGCTGATAGATTGAGCATTCAGTGGTGGCCACAGATAGGTGGGCCTTGGTGAGTGGAAGTCTGTGTTATTATTTCCAAGAGTAAATGTGAAAATTAAAAACTTAAGGATAGAATGATTCACAATAAATATCTAGATGGGTAATAACAAGTCTATATTGTAAAAAATTACCAAGGTTGATCCAGTTTCATAAGACCTTAAAATATACCAAAAACAAGGCGGGGGGGGAGGATAGTCTTTAATTAATTTCTACCGTTACAAGTACCTAAGCACGTGTGATAATGGGACAGTTATCTACAAAGATATTTGTACTTGTAACTTATTCTTAACCCTGCTTGAGACCAGAGAATTCCATTGTTTGTGAACTGGAACTACTTTATACCCCATCCACAAGATACCATACACCTGTCACTAAGTCAAGGGATTAACATTTATTCATGAAGTAATTAAAGATTTGGTTGTCAGAAAGGCATCTTTGTAAGCCCTACTTTAACCACCGAGCTGGATTTCATAGACCAGAATTCTTAACAATTTCCTAGTTGTAATTGCTCTGGTTAGAGTGTCGTGTCTTCCAGAATAATTGGCACAAGCTTTGACTTCTGAGGAAAGTTTACTTGTTTTATAGCAAATAAACCTCCACTAACAATGTTTGAATTCTCATCAAAACTGAGGTTTATTACTCAAGTTGTACAAAATAGATTTTTCTTTCCTACAAGTGATATGCTATATGAATTAGATGCACTTTCTAAATGCCATCAAGCTTTTCTACAGATACAAAAGTGTGAAAGGAGAGCAGACAAATAAAACAAAGCGAGGGAGTTTTGTAGATAATTTGATAAAGTTTCCTACTATGAAAGGATTTTTAAGAAGATTTACCTGAATGTTTAGTTATGGAAAGGAATAATTCTATTTACAACAAAATGATGCATACAAGATCTGTGAAGACGTTATTCATATAGAGCACATTTTAATATATCAAACCATGTGAAATCCATTTTTTTAAGTCTGTCCTAGGAGCCTCCCATCCCCCTACCCCCAGGCCTGCAGATTTGCACAAACCAAGGGTATCATTTTTTTTAAGATTATTTACTTATTCATTTGACAGAGAGAGAGAGATCTTAAGCATGAGCTGGGGGAGCGAGAGGGAGAAGCAGGCTCCCTGCTTAGCAGGGAGCCCGATGCAGGGCTTGATCTCAGGACCCTGAGATCCTGGCCTCAGCCAAAGGCAGCCACTTAACTGACTGAGCCACCCAGGAGCCCGTGAAATGCATTTTTAAGGTAAAAACCATATATCAGCAATTTCATATACAATCTAAATATTGTATAGTTTTATCTTCTTATTGTGAAGTCACACTGTTTTAAGTTGACTGATACTGATTTTTACTTGAAGAAATTTTTGTCTGATGACCCATCCATTTGCTGTCTACAAGAGACTCATTTTGAACCTAAAGATACATTCAGACTGAAAGTAAAGGGGGAATACCATCTTTTACGCCAGTGGACCTCAGAAGAAAACTGGGGTAGCAATTCTATCAGACAGATTAGATTTTAAACTAAAGACTGTACTTAGAGATACAGAAGGACATTATATTATTCTTAAAGGATGTATCCAACAAGTGGATATGACAATTAAAAATATCTATGCCCCCAACAGGGGAGCAGCTAGATACACAAGCCAACTCTTAACCAGAATAAACAGACATATAGATAATAATACGTTAATAGTAGGGGACCTCAAACCTCCACTGTCAGCAATAGGCAGATCACCTAAGCAGAAAATCAACAAAGAAACAAGAGCTTTGAATGGCATACTGGACCAGATGGACTTCATAGATATATATAGAACACTACACCCCAGAACAACAGAATACTCATTCTTTTCGAATGCACATGGAACTTTGTCCAGAATAGACCATATCCTGGGTCACAAAACAGGTCTCAACCGATACCAAAAGACTGAGATCATTCCCTGCATATTTTGAGACCACAATGCTTTGAAACTGGAACTCAATCACAAGGAAAAATTTGGAAGAAACTCAAACACTTGGAAACTAAGAACCGTCCTGCTCAAGAATGATTGGGTAAACCAAGAAATTAAAAATCAGATTAAACAATTTTTGGAGACCAACGAAAATGAAAACACATCGGTCCAAAGCCTATGGGACACTGCAAAGGCAGTCCTAAGGGGAAAATATATAGCCATCCAAGCCTCACTCAAAAGAATAGAAAAATCTAAAATACAGTTTTTATATTCTCACCTCAAGAAGCTGGCTGGAACAGAGGAACAGGCCTAACCCATGCACGAGAAGGCAGGTGATCAAGATTAGAACAAAGATCAATGAATTAGAAACCAGGAGCACAGTAGAGCAGATCAACAGAACTAGAAGCTTGTTCTTTGAAAGAATAAATAAGATCCATAAGCCACTGGCCAGACTTATTCAAAAGAATAGAGAAAGGACCCAAATTAATAAAATTATGAATGAAAAGGGAGAGATCATGACCAACACCAATGAAATTGGAAGGATCATTAGAAACTTTTATCAACAACTTTATGCCAATAAATTAAACAACCTGGAAGAAATGGATGCCTTCCTGGAAACCTGTAAAATACCAAGACTGAAGCAGGGAGAAATTTATTATTTAAACAGACCAATTAATTATGAAGAGATTGAAGCAGTGATCAAAAACTTCCCCCAAAACAAGAGTCCAGGGCCTGATGGATTCCCTGGGGAATTCTACCAAACATTCAAAGAAGAAATAATACCTATTCTCCTGAAGCTGTTTCAAAAAATAGAAACAGNAAAGCTATTTCAAAAAATAGAAACAGAAGGAAAGCTACCAAACTCATTCTATGAAGCCAGTATTATCTTGATTCCCAAACCAGGCAAAGATCCTATCAAAAAGGAGAATTACAGACCGATATCCCTGATGAATATGGATGCCAAAACTCAACAAGATCCTAGCTAATAGGATCCAACAGTACATTAAAAAGATTAGGCATCATGATCAAGTGGGATTCATCCCTGGGATGCAAGGGTCGATTCGCAAATCGATCAGTGTGATAGATCATATCAACAAGAAAAGAGTCAAGAACCATATGACCCTCTCAATTGATGCAGAAAAAGCATTTGACAAAATACAGCATCCTTTCCTGATTAAAACCCTTCAGAGTGTAGGGATAGAGGGTACATTCCTCAATTTCATAAAAACTATCTATGAAAAGCCTACAGTGAATATCATTCTCAATGGGGAAAAGCTGAAAGCCTTTCCTTTAAGATCAGGAAGAGGACAAGGATGCCCATTCTCGCCATTATTATTCAACATAGTACTAGAAGTCCTTGCAACAGCAATCAGACAACAAAAAGGGATAAAAGGTATCCAAATTGGCAAATAAGAAGTCAAACTGTGTCTCTTTGCAGATGACATGATACTCTATATGGAAAACCCAAAAGACTCCACCCCCAAATTACTAGAACTTATAGAGCAATTCAGTAATGTGGCGGGATACAAAATCAATGCTCAGAAATCAGTTGCATTTCTATACACGAACAATGAGACTGAAGAAAGAGAAATTAGGGAATCCATTCCATTTACAATTGCGCCAAAAATCATACGTTATCTCGGAATTAACTTAACCAGAATGGTAAAGGATCTATATTCTCGAATCTACAAATCTCTCTTAAGAGATATTGAAGAAGACACAAAAAGATGGAAAAATATTCCATGCTCATGGATCGGAAGAATAAACATAGTTAAAATGTCTATGCTACCCAGAGCAATCTACACTTTCAATGCCATCCCGATCAAAATACCCATGACATTTTTCAAAGTGCTGGAACAAACAGCCCTTAAATTTGTGTGGAACCAGAAAAGGCCCCAAATCGCCAAGGAATTGTTGAAAAGGAAAAACAAAGCTAGGGGCATCACGTTGCCGGATTTCAAGCTATAGTACAAAATTGTGATCACAAAGACAACATGGTACTGGCACAAAAACAGACACATAGACCAATGGAACAGAATAGAGTACCCAGAAATGGACCCTTGGCTCTTTGGGCAACTAATCTTTGACAAAGCAGGAAAAAGCATCCAGTGGAAAAAAGTTTCTTCAATAAATGGTGCTGGGAAAATTGGACAGCTATATGTAAAAGAATGAAACTTGANTTTCTTCAATAAATGGTGCTGGGAAAATTGGACAGCTATATGTAAAAGAATGAAACTTGACCACTGTCTCATACCATACACAAAGATAAACTCCAAATGGATGAAAGACCTCCATGTAAGACAGGAATCCATCAAAATCCTTGAGGAGAACATAGTCTGCAACCTCTTTGACATCTGCCACAGCAACTTTGTTCATGACACATCTCCAAAGGCAAGAGAAACAAAAGAAAAAATGAACTTGTGGGAC
>NW_023192427.1:0-1470 GCF_002007445.2 Ailuropoda melanoleuca
CCTTGTCCTGTTCATGATAATCACATAGTGGAGAGGTTTGCAGATGGCAGCATAACGATCAAAGGCCATGGAGGTAAGAATGAAGATTTCAGTGCCTCCAAAGAAGTGCATGGCAAAGACTTGTAACATGCAATCACCATAGGAAATGGTTTTTGTCCCCCGTTGTAGGTCAGCGATTAACTTGGGTGTAACCGTAGAGGTGTAGCAGATGTCCATGGAGGACAAGTGGTGAGGAAGTAGTACATGGGTTGGTGATAAAGAGGACTGAGTCGGATGGAGACAAGGATCAGCAGGTTTCCTGCCAACAGGGCAACATAACTGAATAAGAAGAGCACAAAGCANGTAACTGAATGAGAAGAGCACAAGGCAGAATATTTGAACGTTCTGGTCATACGAAAGTCCTAGAAGTATGAATTCTGAGATGTTTCTCTGGCTTTTCATACATTGGGCTTTGGTGTATGCTTCCATAAGGAATCACTTTTCTGAAACAAAGAAAATATAATTGTAGGTGAATATTAACTGTATGAACAATATATATAAAATTTATTAAAATGCAGATTTTTGGGGCGCCTGGGTAGCACAGTCATTAAGCATCTGCCTTCGGCTCAGGGCGTGATCCTGGGGTTCCGGAATCGAGTCCCACATCGGGCTCCTCCGCTGGGAGCCTGCTTTTTCCTCTCCCATTCCCCTGCTGTGTTCCCTCTCTCGCTGGCTGTCTCTCTGTCACATAAATAAATAAAATCTTAAAAAAAAAAAAAAGCAGATTTTCATAAATAGTGTTAAGAATAAGTAGTCTTGCTTTATTGAATTAACTGATTTTTTATGTTATCTGATATAAAATTATCATGAAATATTTTTATAATGACAATAATTAGAATAATTACATATTTTACTCAATATTACTAGTCATTATTTAAATATCTAAATACTCTTTTGAAAATACATTTTATTACTAGTAATTATACTTTTAGATAAAGGACTGCTAATTATATTATTCAGTCTAAAACAAAGAAAAATTCTTTTCCATAATTCCCAATTCTTATAACTTACACATAAAATAAACATACCTTCTTTTAAAATAAAATTCCCTCAATTTTCTGGGAATGAATCCTAAAGAAATGCACATTAGTTTGAACTACTGAAGCATAATTAATGTAGAGCATACAAAACTTTTCTACCTGATCAAACATTGTCAATGGGTCATGTGAAACCAATGGAATTGCTGTTACATTAAAAAGCAAAGCATAGTTGAAAACAACACAGCAAAAGAGAGAATATCAATTAATGACTGAAATCTAGAAAAATATTCAGGTAACCCATTCATTNAAACATACCTTCTTTTAAAATAAAATTCCCTCAATTTTCTGGGAATGAATCCTAAAGAAATGCACATTAGTTTGAACTACTGAAGCATAATTAATGTAGAGCATACAAAACTTTTCTACCTGATCAAACATTGTCAATGGGTCA
>NW_023192428.1:0-211 GCF_002007445.2 Ailuropoda melanoleuca
AAAGGATTATCCATCATGACCAAGTGGGATTCATACCTGGGATGCAAGCATGGTTCAACATTCACAAATCAGTCAGCGTGATACATCATATCAACAAGAGAAGACTCAGGAACCATATGACCTCTCAATAGATGCAGAAAAAGCATTTGACAAAATACAGCATCCTTTCCTGATTAAAACCCTTCAGAGTGTAGGAATAGAGGGTACATTC
>NW_023192428.1:335-594 GCF_002007445.2 Ailuropoda melanoleuca
ACTCTTGCCACTATTATTCAACATAGTACTAGAAGTCCTTGCAACAGCAATCGGACAACAAAAAAGGATCAAAGGTATCCAAATCGGCAAAGAAGTAGTCAAAATGTCTCTCTTCGCAGATGGAAAACCCAAAAGAATCCACTCCCAAACTATAGAAGTTATAGAGCAATTCAGTAATGTGGCAGGACACAAAATGAATGCTCAGAAATCAGTTGCATTTCTATACACAAATAATGAGACTGAAGAAAGAGAAATTAGG